>NC_062527.1:21998678-22010168 GCF_022655615.1 Tachysurus fulvidraco | reverse complement strand
AGTTTTGGGTTGCAAATCGGGTCTCTATAGACCTGCGAGCAGAACGGAGCTAAAGACCGGTGAAACGGGGTGGCCTGCAATGTCAGCCCGCCAATTCAAGCGATTAAACGCGCAGCGTCAAGATGCTCACGAGGGTGTAACGTGGGAAATCATGGGTGACGTGCACTGTAATGTATTGTTGGTATCTGCATACAGGAATGGGGGTAAATTATGTGACGGAGTGCAGAAAACGGGACCAACAGCAATACAAAATAAGAGTGGATTGAACGTTAAAAAACGCATACAAAACCAAACCCAAAAATCCCCGTTATGGTCAACAGTTTTACATCTGGAAAGTCAATAACACGTTATTATTGCTGGGTTTTGATTTCAATTTATAAATTATAAATTTAGTTAAATAAACATAAACTAAAGTCTATGGATGGGAAAAGAGTATACGAAACATGACTGGAAAACCACAAACATAGGCATAAACAGGGGTAATAATCACGTAAAAACCGCTTGCTCCTGAAAGGGGAAGAAACGTAGTGCCAGCGGTAAAAAGACGACGACGGTCACTTCACCAGCGGCGGTTAGGAGAGACGTCAGTGCCGAGGGGACCGTCATATGGTTAAACATTTTTTAAACACAATTTGAAAAAACCATAATAATTTATCGGCCTGATGCAGGGGTAGAGTAAGAGTGTGGGTGACGACGGGAAGATCACGGAATGCTGTTATCGCTGGATGTGTACTAGCTTCAGCAATTTACTCGCAGGATCGGTATTCCTGTTCAAAACTATGTTATGTTATTAAATCAAACTGCTTGTAAAAACGATGCTGCAGCGAAAAGGGGAAGGACGAACCGTGTCCTGTAAAGGATTAATTGAAAGTTCAGTCACTTATTACTCGTAGGGTGACAGGTGGGTGGGGTGGGAGTGGGAGGGTCTGGCAGGGAGGGAGGCGCTCGTCAACCTCGACATACAAAAGAAAGCAAACTGACAGCTTCTAGGGAAAACAAACGGAAGAAAAAGCAATATTAAACATACTGAAAACGTCTCGGGTCACGGGGAAAAGACCTAGTATAAGCACAAAATAAAATCTCGGCGTCCATCGTCATAATGAGGGCAGATAATAACAAAACCAACTGGAGGAGGAGGAAGGGTCGAATGCCCAAAACAAGCACAAATCACAGTGCAACAAGGCACACAAACAACCATCATGTCGACGGGTCACGACGCAACACTGGGACGGAACAATTTATCTCAGAAAATCATGGCGGCAATTAAGCAAGGAAAAGAGGGGGTCCTATCCCGGCAGGGGATTGTGCGAGTGTGCGGTTGTTGTGTACCGGGGATGGAGGTAAAGTCGCTAAGTACCTGAAAGGGTGTCAGGCGCGCGGCGCTTAGGGTAACAGCGGGGGAGAAACATGCAACCTCCACACACACAGGGAGTCGGAGGACGGGGAAGTCTAGGAAAACGCCGTGGCCCGGAGGGGGGTGTGAGGCGAACTGTACTAGACCACGTAATCCACAAGGGAAAAGGCAGCCGTCAAACACAAAACAACTCTATAAGTTGGCGTGCACGTTGCAATGAAATGGGAATATTTACACACAAACACTCTCGACGAGCATTTTTCGGTCGTCAGTAAAATGGACGGAACATAATTTTCAGATGCGAGGGGTGGTGAAGTGGTGGGAACTAAACAACAAGTGCGAGCTGATGCTCCCTGTGGCGGGGACAAGCGAAAAGGGCAAAATGCGCGGCGTTACCGGATGGAAGCCATGATCTACAGCATCTCGTACGGAATGGAATACGGGGAGGCCGATAGGGATCGAGGGTGAGATAAAAATGACAAGTTAAAATCAATTGCGGGGGTATGGGGGACCACAACTTGGGAGTGTACACAGAAATGAATTACGAGGAGCGGGTGTCAATTCACACCATATAAAACCGTTTGTTTCATGACGCAAGGCGTGACGTCTCATGGACTGCGATGTACCTTCTGATTTTTGCCCTGGACATTCTGTGGGTCTGTTGGGCGTGTCCTGATAAACGTGCGGGGCAAAAACGAGCCTAAACACTGGCCAATACAAAAAACCATGAACAGTGCAGGCTAGGTCAGTGAAACGGGTCTGGGTAGCGCGGCTAAGCGGATCTTGATCCCCGCTGACGGGTTTCCGAAACGTGGGGGAAAAAAAATTAAATATAGGACTGCTGATAGATTAGACCGAGTGGACTCATTGCGTTTCTTGCGTGTTTAAGAAGATGTTCCTTGAGTGGAGGGGGGGAGCGTTTTGAAACTACTGGGCGGGGAACAGGGCATGCCCACTCTGGTGGTGGGCATAATATCTGGTAATAAATAAGTGCATTGAGGAAAATATATGCAGTGGTATACAGTATAGAGGTGGTTTGCTGGCTGGGTAATACTGATTGTGTTGTGGTTAATGTTATGGTATATAAAAGTTTATAAATTTTGGATGCAATGCGCTGCGAACTAAGGTCTTACAGTGAAACGGTAACAAGTCAAGTCAAAAGGAGTCTGTTCACAGGGGAGAGAGGGAGGGGTCGAAAAAACAAAAAAAAAAACAAACACGAACAGGGAACATGGTAAAAAACAAGTTAATTCACGGGTAGTCTAACTAGGAAACAGGATAGGAGGTAAGATAGGACACTTAAGAGCAAAACATCCCAGAAACAAAACAAAACATTAACAGGGGCAACATTAAATCTATAGTCAGGAAAAGGGAGGTAAAATCATAAGGCAGGCGGGAATAACCATAGCTCATAACAAATACAAAAATGGCGTATCTATCCTAGCATCAAAAATCATCTTGGCTAATGGCTACAAGCGTCATCTAATATCTAACCTATATCATATGTGCAGTGTATGGGGTTGTGGATACCCCATGTGATCTATAAACAACCCCCACCAACATAATTCCTTTATGCAAAACCGGAACAACACCCAACAGGAGAGGCACAATACTTCTAAAACACACATGCTGGGGGACATACAAATCAAAGGTCCTCGGGATAACATGTACAAACAACAACACGACACCAAGCACACAACCACCCACGAGCGGGGGAAAAAACCAGGACATCGGGATGACAACACACGAGAACACAGGCCCGCCGCAACACACACAGAAGTCACCCCCCCACAAATACACAAGACGGAAGGGGGGGGGAAGGGGGGGACCGAAAGAAAACAGGCCAAACAAGGGGTTAAGAGTGCACTACAACTGTGGAGGCAGTAGCTATCCCGGTTACGAAAACAATACAGACCCTTACTAACCAACACATGGGAAGCAAACCAATCGTACAGGAGTCGTCTCATGTCTGACACCGTACCATTCGTCATTGACACCATCAAAGAAACGCTACATTGTCATATCATTACACCACCATGGACATACATCTCATTAAACCCGGGGGACATACTGCGGTGACGATGTCTGCTGATACACCTACAGACTCGCATGTAACACCTACAGACTTCTACAGGGAACGGAATCACATTAATACCTACACCAACTCTACACCGCGTCTACATTACCACCTACAGAAACTGACTGCATTAACGAAACCTACAGACCAGCGTTGTCTCATTAAACAGCCTACAAGAACTCTCATTAACACCTGGACAAGCTGCTAGGCAAAGCACAAGAGCGGTCATTAACACCTAGCAGGCTCTACATCGTCTCATTAACACCTACAGACTCAACATGCGGGTCTCATTCACCCGGTACAAATACTCTCAGTTAACAAACACCCTACATACGGTCATACCAAATCGTCTCGGTTAAACCCTACGACTCTCATATAAGCGACCTACAGGGCTCTACAGGTAGTCTCATTAACACCCTACATAACCATCTACAGCATCTCATTACACGCATACAGGACATATGCGGACCAAGCACGTTCATGAACAACAGGAAGTACGCTACAAAAACATAAACTGTAAGCAGGCGTGTCTCATTAACACATACAAGATCCTTACTAACGGACAGTAGCAGACGCTCTAACAAAAGGCAGCAGTGCGTCATTAAAATACACCATACAACCTCTACAGGTTCCTTCGGATTAACGAGGGGCCTACGGAGACCTGGAACAAAGACGGGTCTAGCAAAATAATCACGGGCCGCTTTATCTGAGGTTAGATGCCTGCAGTGTAGATGTAGGTGGGGGTAGTAGGTAAGAGTGGTATGATTAAAAACTAGGTAATAAAGCATTGAACTACAGCAATGGAGTGAAAAAATGACAGAATGGTCCGTATTGTGGGTCACGAAGTAAATGTACAACAAGATTTAAGTAACTTCTGAACCGGGTTGTGAACGGGAAAAATTTGAGCTAAAGAGAAGAAGTCAAAAAAGATGATCTGGTGTTATAAAACGCTGATTTTAGTTGAGTTAATCGCTCACACCAATTGGTTAACAATTATAGGGCTGGGCTGAATTTATCACCACTAAACCATGGTAACAACCATGGACCATACACACATACAGGTAAATGTAGCCGGGTCCGACATTCATGTAATACCAAAGGTTAGTGTGCGAGTGGTCCATAGAACATTATAAGGGTAGGATAGATATAGCTGATGTAGCACAAATGGTTAAATGCAACACTAGTTGGGAGACATAAGTTCATGGAGAACCAGGGAACATAAATTAGTAATAATTAATATCAGATTGAAGGTACAGCCTGGATCACGGTGTGAGTGGTTAATATCGCGGCTGTAGATTAAAAAAAGCCTGTGATGGCAGTTTATTGCAGGTGGCGGCATGGCGGGTGTTCATTGGATCCCTATTCAAATATGAGAATTTTATTAAAACTATTGGTTTGTGGAAATATTTTAATTGTGTTCGGAAAATGGATCGAACATATGATAAGGAGGCGTCTGTGGCTTTGGGTATTAATTTAACGACATTAGCAGATTAATACTGAGGACGTAGGATAAGGATAATGGTGACATTTGGTTATAGGAGTTAAATTGCAATAGGGTTGTGTGCGATGCAGGATCTCATAGGCAGGGGTATATAGTACGATAAAGCAGGTCGTTGTCAAGCCTTCCACAACCGTGTGGTGCGGCATCAGCTGTGCGCGAATCGCAATTAAGCGAAAAATGTGTGTAAATGTGACAGAGCAAAAACGAGGGTAGCTCATGAGGGTGTTCAATTGGCAAGGGCCGTACCGTTTCAGGTTTCAGCTACATACACGAAACGACTACTAACTGAATTTCGGGTGGAGATCTCGAGTTAGACAGGTGGGTGGCACAATCGGGGGCGGGGTTGAAGAGGGACCGGAGGGCGTTGTATTGCTCGTCGTTTAAACGCTGATCTCTCTCAACGCGTGAAGACGTCCTACATGAATAAGTGTTAAGAATGGAAAATAATATAAAACGAAAAAGCGGTGCCGGAAAAAATCAGTTGGCGCGGGCGCGAAGAGACCAAGGGGAAAGGGGGGGGGGGGGGGTGCATAAGTGATTGTGTACAGGCAAATAGTCCACGAACACCAACAATAGAATAAATATGAATAAAAGTGTCTACACACAAAGGGCATAAAATGAAACAGTGGTTTCACTTCCAGAAAAGTCGGATCCAAAAGAGACAGACGCATTTATATCACGCATTGTTGTAAAATCAAATACCGCTGGAGTTTATGGACAGCAAACACACCAGTCGGCACTCCTCCAACGTCGAGCGCATCCTTTAACAGTATCGCCGTTAATGATGTGCGGTGTTTAGAACTTCTGGCAAGAGGGGCGCCGCGTGGTGGGGAGAATAGGCAACGTGGCGCACGGTGCGGTGGTGTGTATGAATCGCTACGTAACCCGCTTCTGTGCCACAACCGCAACGGGCACGACAACACATTGGGTACAACATGAGAGGGGATGGGACACAACGACCCTTGATGAATTGCAACTACAGCCACGCCCACCGTCTTTCTTACATACCACGCGCAGCACGGTGGTGCCATCCACAGGTGCGGTACCAATTGGCAGTGGTATATGGCACGAAACACTTTAGTCATGGGTCGCACTAAATATTATGCCCATAATTGTTCGACGTTCAAACGTCGATCAGGGAGTCACGTGAATTAACCTGTGCTAGTCAAGGATCCAGTATAAATTCGGTTCAATAGCAAAATCATTAATCACAAAATCAGACGTGAGGGGAAGGCAACTTTATAGGAAGGGACAACACTGTGAAAGATCTATTCGTAGTGGGGGGATATAAATAGGGCGATACATCACAAAAAACTGGGTACAGTTGGTCTGTGGGTTGTGATACGGAAGCTGATGTGATAGTAGCAAGGGACACGTAAAATTGAAACACACATTAGCTGCTTGAGAACTAAATCGTCACGACACGTTCGAGAGTATGACGAATCATGGACAACATTCCTGGGCAAACAGTGTTCCGAAAGGGCCCGGCAAGCTTATCGTAGTGGTATAAGCTCCCACATCCTTCCGACACAGAGGGATCCCTGGAGCGGTGTATACTAAAAGGGGAAAACTGGAAATTCAACAAATTTGAAAGCTATCGGACTGCAAGAAAAGGGTGATGAGGTCTGCATATGGGAGAGTAAGCTATTTGGGACTGAGGGGTGGGTACAAAGGAATACGGTGGTCAGGTTGTAGGGGCAAGGGAACAGGGAAGATGGGGTGTGGGGGTAGACACGCGGTGTATATATGGAATGTTCTGAGGAGGTCTTGTAATACCTGCTCACCCACAAAAAATGACACAGATGTGTTTATGGCTAGAGGTGGAGGGCTCAGTATTGTGATATAGAACCGAAACATATACGTCGCCATCCTGCAGTCTCCCGGTGCATCAGCCAGCCGTTTGGCCGTCGGGGGCATAAGAACTGCTGCTTCTTAAAGATGAGGAACTGATATGGATTAATGACCTTAACTTCTCAATTTTGTATCTCAAAGTTATGTTTGTGTGAGAAAAAGGGTTGATGTTAAAAGGGAGGGGATGTAAGGGGTGGGAAAGGGATGGATTATTGCGATGCAAATAGCTATAATTGGCTGGTAAGGCGAAGGTGTGGTGCAATTCTAGAGTGTTTTTTCCCACAGAGAAGGGGAACGGGGGAAGGAAAGGGGGGGACAGGGGGCCAGGTGTGGTTGCGTTGTACTCTTGTTTTAAAAGTGGTTGTTGGGTTGTATTGGTTTGTGGTGGTTTGTAATGTGTTAGACTGGGGGGGGGGGAAGGCGAGGGAAGCAGAGTATAAGTCTGTATGTGGGATG
Organism: Tachysurus fulvidraco; assembly: GCF_022655615.1. Taxonomy (NCBI): domain Eukaryota; kingdom Metazoa; phylum Chordata; class Actinopteri; order Siluriformes; family Bagridae; genus Tachysurus; species Tachysurus fulvidraco. Next base: position 22,002,929 of record NC_062527.1, on the reverse strand, counting down.
CGTAAACAAAGAGACAGAAGAGAAGGGAGAGAGAGAAGGACAATAAGAAATCTATGCTATTGGGTGGATTGGTCATGACGTGGCCTGGAGGGTTTCCTCGTGTTTTGGGTACTTGTGATACGGGTTGATGGTCGTTCATATAGGCGAAGACAAGTGGCAAACAGTGTAGAAATAGACCAATCATATATGTACGGAAGAGAACTGCGTAGCCTAACTGGAAAGGCGGCAATACAGGAGTGAGATGGAAAGATGTCGTGTTGTAGTGTTGTGGGTGCAGCCACAGAGATATATGTATAGATGGGTCTGACGTCGAGGGTAGAGGATGGGCGGGGGCCCACCGCCCAATCGGGCAGGTTTGCCGCGTACCCGGGCAATGGATGTGTGGAACGGGATTTGAGGGAATGAGTTTCTGGAGTGTCTATGGTAGGCAGGTGCTAGGAGAGAGATAATAAGATGATGAGGGGTTATTAAAGTCCTCATGGCGAGCATGGGGGAGCGATAACACTAAGGGGAGTGCTTGTGGTTTTTGTTTATGTAGAAATGAAGACCTGGAGCGTGTGGGATTACATCGTGAGGAGCGGTCGGTGACTGGCGAGAGCTCGTGACTTTAATATGCGTCGTTGACCTTTAGGGGTGGGGTCACATTATGGAAGATAGTAAGTGAGGCGGCGTGTGGTGAGTAATGGGGGGGGGTTGTGGTGCTAGTAACTGTAAAACCCTCAGGCCGTGGAGGGGCGGGGAAGAGCGGGTCGGTGCATGGTGGGTGCGAGGAGGAAGGGTGGGGCGGCACAGGTGTTGGTATTAGAATGATCATAATTATATTGTGAGTAATGTGCGTGCAAAATCAGCACAAATGCTGTGGGAAAAGAAAGGGGGGGCGGCCAAGTGTGTAGTGGGGAATAGATGGGGGTGTGTAATGTGTAAGAGTGTGGGAACATTGGCAGCAACGGTAAGGGGTTTGGGTCTGTCCCCACATGGGGATAAAAAAAAACAGAACGAGGAGGGGACAAAAGAATAAACTGGCTCATTGCGAGTCACAAAAAGAGAGAAGGGTCAAGAGAGGCAGGGCGAAAGGAGAAACGGCAGAGAATGTGGTGGTGATGGGTTGTGGCATGGGGATTAATTCGGCCCAATATGTAACCACCGTTGTAGGCAGTCAATTGTTTAACAGTGGAGGGCGAAAAGAAAAACGAATATATCTGGGAAACCTAAAACAATTTAGAACCATTTTGTTATATTAAATTGTAACCCAAGCACCAAAAAAAACAAAGCAAAGCAGACAGGCTCTGAACCAAAAAGGAAGAATTATGAATTGGGCAATTACTGTACAGCGGGACCAAAACAGTGGTGGGCGGGTGGTCTAGGAAGAGGAGCTTAGGGGGGGCAGACAACAAATGTGGTGGGAATCACGTTGGACTAGGGGCTAGTGGTGAGGGGGCTGGTGAGGGGTGTGGGGATGAAGTCTAAACTGGGTTGGCAGTAACACATATTGCAACGAAGGTAAGGGATAAACCTAAAGATCTCGAACTAAAATAGTTTCAATAAAGCTTTACTTGTACCGGAACGGTATGGGCTGGGTGGGCAGGGGGTTAAAAATGAACAGCACGAAAAGGAAAAAGCGAGATTAAAAATACGTATGGCGGAGATAGCTCCGAGGTTCAGAAAAAAAAGAGAAACTGTAACTGGCACTGGTTATTTTTTGTGTAACGTTGTGTTTAAATGACTAGGAAGCCAATAAACGATATATGGTAAGCTTAATAATCGATCGGACGGAAACCTCGGGCGTTTTTATACACGGAACTTAAACACCGTGGACGACGCGACACGAATAAAAAACACAGTGAAACAAGGAGGGTTCGACAAAACGCGAATTTAAGTGTTGTGAAAATGTGTGTAGTTCAGAAAGCAGAAAAATAAACGCGTAAAACATGAGCATTACAACATCAAGCAAAAAAGCCCAATCCGCCATTGTTGTTTGTGTTAAATAAAATTTGTTTTTACCGCTGGCTGGGCGTCTAACGTTGCAGTGTGATGAAGGAAAGCGTGACAGCTAAGGCAAAAAAAAGTGAGGGGAGGTCACACTCGGCTCTGTGACGCTCTCTAACCGATGGAAAGGCAAACCGTTCTTAGAAGGTTCGCCAGTGGAACCAACTCTGAACCAGCACCAGCGCAGCTCTGACCAGCACCCGTCTTTTTGGTGGAAAAAGGGGTAATAGATGCTGCTGGAGGAAGAACACTGACCAGGTGCTGAAAGGTGGATTGTGTTAAATGGGTAGACAAAAGAAAAAAACTGAGAAACTAATGAAGGGTCAGATGTGCAGAAGATGTCGGAGAAAGGTGTAGAGGAGAAACGATGAGGGAACCTTTAGTGCACGTGAACATACAGAGCAGGGCTAGAACAGGCAGGGGGTCAGATAGCATGGGAGGGTTAACCAGTGCAGTACCGTCAAGGACCGTCGCGTTTGCAGTTAGTGACGGGGAGCCGGCAAGTTCTCAAATGGAGCTGCAGCAGAAGTGTGATGACTTCATTTAGTAAGTCACGAAAGTCCCTTGTTCAAAGAAAGAAGAAAGAAGAAGTCATCACACTGGGTGTTCTCTTCTGTCTGTCAATGCTGTTTTCACTTGTTTCTTTCTTTTCCTTCTTTTAATCTCTTCAATGGAGAAACTAAAATAGGGTCTGTAATCATTAAAAGGAGGTGAGGACAGAAAAAAGGAGCAGTGAAAGAACGATTTAGTGTAAAAAAAAGACGTAACTTTCTTGCAGGAGACTCCTAATGAACAGGCTAATGAGGCAGATTGGGCCAGTGGGGAACCCTTTCATAGAGAGCAGGGGTGGCAATACTTTTTAACAGTTCACTGGGCGCAGACTAACACATGAGTAACAGAGCTAGAACATGGTAGGGTGTTTTAATGCTGCAGACAGAAATAAACTCGGGTTCATGTTCATAAAAATAATACGCCCCAACACGCCAGTGAGAGGGCACCAACTTTTATATGCACTCGAGAATGCCCTAAAGCAGAGCAGCAGGAGATCATTAGTGGTAATAGGAGTGAAGTGAAGTGAAGTGAAGTGACCTGACATGACCTACGGCTACGTATGGTGACCATACTCTGCCTTTAACTCCATCCAAGTGCACACAACACAGCAGTGAACACACACACACACACCACCACACACGCACACACACACACCACACAACACACAACACACACACCACAGCACACCACACCACACTGTGAACACCACCGGGAGCATGCCGCCATTTATGCGCGGCGTCCCGGGTAGCAGTTGGGGGTTCGGTGCCTTGCTCAGGGCACCGGCAGTGCGGGGTGATTGTGGGTTCGGCCTGAGACTCGACCCCACAACCGTAGGGGTTAGGAAGTCAAACTCCTCAAAAGCTTTCGGCCACCTTTAGGACTTCCCCAGGACTTGTGACTGGAATTACACTACAGACTCACCTTAGATCGAAAATGATCACACCCACAGTCGCTAAGGTATCAGAGGGGCTCATCAGCTCAGGGCGCTTGGGTCATGTGTGGATGAAAAACATGGCGATTAAACAATCACATAGAGTAAAGTCACTGATCACAGGATCACACTGCTGCAAGACTGCACCTGATATATATATATTATATAGTATTTTTAAAGCAGCATCTAACCTGAGTGCAATAGCAGCAGTGCAGTGTTATAATACAGTGTTTCACAACCTTAAATAAGCTAAATAAGTAAGTTAATAAGGCAGTAATTTACAGATTGTGTGTGTACTATACACATATCATGACATAACGCATATAAATGAATGAATAAAAGAAATGACGACTTCAACAGTCTGGTTTCCTTGGTGGGAAGTGGTGGGGGGGGGGGGCGCACATCAAGAGCTGTCAGAAATACACAGCATACACACCGGAAATAATAAAGATTAAAAAATTCAAGAGCTTGAAAAGAAAATGAATAAATACAAAGGCAAATGAGGAAGGTTTTAAGTTCCTTCCTTCATGACAAGTCTAAAAACGCCCCTGATGATCCGCATTCAAGACATGGACACTTCAGTGCCTTTTTCCTTCGGTCTCACTAGAAAAACAACCCTAGAATCGATGATTTACCTCAGAAAAGCAGATGGAACCACCGATGGAGCATCCAGACATTGTACCACTCCGATCGTCTTCCGTGCGATGAAGATTTTGGACCTCCACTGAGACGAGGCAGACTCTGTGGGATCCGAGACATCTACAGATCTACCAGCTCGGTCC
>NC_062527.1:21938678-21993678 GCF_022655615.1 Tachysurus fulvidraco | reverse complement strand
CTCACCCCGCCCCACAACCCCACTCCCCCCCCCACACACCCCCCCCCCCCACACAGCCCCCACCCCGACCCCAACCAACCTACCCACACACCCCACCCCCCCCAACCCCACCCCCCCCACACACCTCCCCCCCACCACCCCCCCACACCACACTTTCCCACCCCCCCCTTCCCCCACCTTAACCTCCCTCACCCCTCAACACACCCCCACTCACACCCCCCCGATGCCCCGCCCCCCCCCCCCCACCCCCCCACCCCCCCACCCACCCACCCCCCCCCCCACACACCCCCCCACACCCCCCCACCCACACCCCCACCCCCACCCACCCCCACACCCACCCCCACCCCACCACCCCCCCCCCACCCCCCCCCCCCCCCCCCCACTCCCCCACCCCCCCCCCCCCCCCCACCCCCCCCACCCCCCCCCACCCCTCCATCCACCCAGCCAGCCCCCCACCCACCCACCCCACACCCCCCCCCCCCCCCCCCCCCCCCTCCACCCCCCCACCCCACCCACCCCCACCCCTTCTCCCGCCCTTCCTTCCCTCACTCTCCCCTCCCACCACCCTCACTTTCGCACCACACACCACACACGCCTCCTGACGCACTCTCTCTCTCTCCTCTCTCTCACTTCACGCTCCCTCCATTCCCCTTCACCTTCCTTCACTCTCACCCTCGCACGCTGCTCACACGCTCCGACACCCACACTCTCTGCCTCTCTCACTCCCACAAATCGCTCGTCCTCTCCTCGCCCCTCCGCTCGCTTACGATCTCCCGTCGCCCTCCGCTCTCCAGGCCCGGCCCTCCCGCTCGCGCCTCTCGCGTCCCCACCGCACGCCCCGCCTCCCCGCTCCTCGCCCCACCCCCGCGCCCCCCCCCCCGTCCCCCGCCCCCCCCCACCCTCCCCACCCCCACCCCCCCACCCCCCCCAACCCAACCCCCCCCCTCCACCCCCCCCCCTTCCCCCCTTGCCTTCCTCCCCCCCCCCCCCCCCCCCCACCCCTCCCCCCCCCCCCCCCCCCCCCCCCCCCAACCCCCACCCCCCCCCCCCCTCAAGGCCCACCACCACCCCCCCCCCCCCCCCCCCCCCCCCCCCCCCCTCCCACCCCCAGAGTTCCACCTCCGCCCACCGTTCCCCGCCTCCCCCCCCCCCACCCCCACCCACGCCCCCCCCAACCCCCCCCCCCCCCCCCTCCCAAGCTCCCCCCCCCCCTCCCGACCCCCGACCCCCTCCCACCCCCCCCCTCCCCCCCATAAAACCGACCCCCCACCCCCCCCCCACCCCACCCCCCCCCCCCCCCACCCCCACGCCCCCCCCCCCCCGCCCCCCGCTCCCCCCCCTCTCTCCAGCTTTCCATATAAACCTGTAATTAATGGAACACTTCTGTAATAATGACTTATAACACAATAATGTAATATTGACTAATCTAACAGACGGTAATGATGTCATAATGTCTGGATCAGTTTACACATACTGTGTGTTTGCGTGTGTGTGTGTGTGTGTGTATGTGTGTGTGTGTGTGTGTCCTTTTGTCCTAAATAGCTAACAAATCTAATATCATATCTGATCTCAGCTAACGATTGTTGAGTGAAGGTGATATAAAGTGAATTGAAGGTGATATAAAGTGAAGGTGATATAAAGTGAATTGAAGGTGATATAAAGTGAAGGTGATATAAAGTGAAGGTGATATAAAGTGAAGGTGATATAAAGGTTTTTACACAAACATGCAGTCTGACTTCTGCATATTCACAAAGTGCAAACTACAAATAAAACCACGTCATCATTTTCTTTAAAAACCGAGAAATATTCCGAGAGAACAACTGAATCAGAAGAGAACAACATCTGAATGTGAATCTGAATATGTCTCTGTTCGCTCGGCCCTGGGCTGACTGCACCATACCGTTTGTTCATGACCTCATCTCTGACTGCGATGTCCTTTGTTTTGCCCTGGACATTCTTTCTGTTCTGTCCTGATAAACGTGCGCCGAGCCTAAACACTCCGTAACCATAACGTCAGACTATCAGTAAATCCCGCTGACGTGTCCACTTTATAAACTACTGATAATGATGATAGATAAGACCTGATACTCTACCTTTCTTCTGTTCACATACTTCCTGTTGGACTCAGGAAACCTTGACGAGTTTTGCTAAACGAATGCTCACTGTCTCTGTGTCTCATTTTCTCGAGGTTTCTTCCTCTTCCATCTAAGGACGTTTTTTCTTCTCCACGGTCATCTCAGCCACCTAAGACTTGATCGTTGAGGATAAATACAAGCACACTTAAATATAAGTCTAATATTCATCTAGATATTAGTTTAGTCATTGTTTCTTCTATATTCCTTGTGTTCTGTAAATCTGTAAAGCTTTGAGATGACGTCAATTCTTAAAAGCGCTATAGAAATAAAATTTGAATTAATATTGAATTAATATTTGTCTCCGGGTGACGCCACCCGATCGAGATTCTGTCTCGCTGTAATATTTCATCCCTTCTGTTTCTTGCACAGAATTAGCTTGTTTTAAAGAAGTCTACAAAAAAATCGTCACATGTTTTATAAGAGCGTTATAAATGTAGCTACATGATGAAGAACAAATTCATTAAAATGATGATCTTTTTTCTGGCAAATGGGATTCATGTGTACGAAGCTGTGATGTGCACCGTCATCGTTTTTATAGAAATGAACTCTTCATTATTAAAGGTGCGGTCTCCGATTTTTGAGAAATGCTTCAGAAAACTGAGTCGGGCTGAAAAATAAACAAAAACAAAACTAACGTGTAGCCAATGAGCAGAAAGGGGCGGGGCTTGTAGATACGGGCGGAGAGAGCGTTCGGTGCGCATGTGTGACATTAGCAGAAAGCGGGTTTAACATCAACATGGAGGATAAAAACAAAGAAAGAAAGAGAAGAAAGACTTACGATAAGGACAAGAAGTAGGACGTGTTAATATAGGATCAGCTTTCCAGCGCTGGAGAGAACTGAAGGAGCAGGAAGTTGGCAACATATTCACAGGTTGGAGTTTCCCGAGTCAATAACTCCTGAGCTAAACGCTGTTACTACACAAATAACACCTCTTTTCTATCGTAGTAATGTAGAGAGGCAGCTACAACCGCGTTTTGTGTAGTAACAGCGTTTAGCTCAGGAGTTATCGACTCGGGAAACTCCGACCTGTGAATATGTGGCCGACTTTACTTAAGACGCCGAGGCGCTTTTTTCCTTCTCGATAGGTGAGTAACGTTGGTTTTGCTTTGTTACACAGAACTAATATATGCCTTTGTCCTTTACATCATTATGCTTGTGTGGCATTTTTGCTTGTTTGTTTATCTACAATCGTATTGTTCTTCCCTTCAGCTATGATAAAGACACGTTTCTTTCTGTTAGTCGCCTGGTTTACGTATGTATGTGTGGGCGGAGCTATCGATACAGGGGCGGGACCCGTTTGGGTTAGGGGCGTGTTTGTTTTAGTGATTTTATATGTCAACATTGGCTTTTAAACATCAGAGACCACAGCTTTAAGTACATGTAATAAATTTTTTTGTATAAATCTAAGCACATAGAAACATAATGTAACCCTAAGACCAGATTAATAACTTATATAGATATACTGAAAATGAGACTCCAAATGGGCCTGTGGTAGCCTAGAGGTTAAGGTGTTGGGCTACTAATCGGAAGGTTGTGAGTTCGATTCCTATGTCAACCAAACTGCCACTGCTGGGCCCCTGAGCAAGGCCCTTAACCCTCAATTGCTCAGTTGTATGTAAAATGTAAGTCGCTCTGGATATAAGGGCGTCTGCTAAATAATGTAAATGCTTTCTCATTCTCAAGGACCTTCAAATTATATTTGGTTAGTATTTCATATTAAATGTTAGAAGAAAAGAAAAATTGACCAGATCCCAATAAGGCTTAAAGGTTATTTGTAGAATTAGTGCATTCTCCTTTAGACATTATATACTGTACAGTATCTGATCCTTAATGACGTGTTCAGCTTTTTATAATCACTGATCCATCATCATCTCCAGAGACCATCTGCTAAATTCCAGATAATCAATCTCACCTTATCCAGAACTCTGGGAAAAGTCCATTGTCTTATTCTGGGATTCGATCCAAGTCCAAAATCCATTCGGCTAGCATAAAAAAAGCTGGCAGCGTCTTGCTGCAGGTGAAGAAATGGCAGCTGGTGTCCATGTGTTAGGTTTAAGATTCATAAGCAGCTCGATCATTCCTTGGATAAACCACTTCGAAGTATCCAGTTTTAATTAACATCCTTAGCACAGACTTCCTTAACACAATACAGCTGTAATGCTAACTACACAGCGGTTAGGTAACATTACACGAGTCGAGGGTGCTAAAGATGCTAACGCCGGAGCTTAAAAGCTCATGGACGTATAGTATTACAGACCTTGCTAATGCTAACTCAGATGTTATAATTCAGATGAAGCCAATTTTAGGGCAGACGGGTCGAGGCATGTGTGTGTCGGGGTGATTACAGGGCTCTCATGAACCTGAGGTTCTCCTTCAGGAGTTCATCAGAGACACATCTGGATAGACACAATATTAAACAATTGTTCAAGTCCAAGATAGAGTTAGAGGTAAAGTTAGGGTTTGGGTTAGAGTTTGAGATAGAGTTCAAGATAGAGTTAGAGATACAGATGGAGATGGAGAAAGGGTTAGGGTTAGAGTCAGAGTTTGAGATAGAGTTCAAGATAGAGTTAGAGATACAGATGGAGAGGGAGATAGAGATAAAAATAGAGATAGAGTTAGAGATGGAAATAAAGTTAAAGTTAGAGTTTGAGATGGAGTTAGAGGCAGAGTTAGAGACTGAATTTGAAATAAAGATAGAGTTGGAGATAGTTATAGAGTTAGAGATGGAGATATAGTTATAGATAGAGTCAGAGGTGGAGTTGGAGATAAATCTCGAGTTAAAGTTAGAGATAGAGTTTAAGATAGAGTTAGAGAAAGATTTGGAGATAGAGTTAGGGTTAGAGTCAAAGTTTGAGATAGAGTTCAGGATAGAATTAGAGATACACATAACGATGGGGATAGTTAGAGATGGAGTTGGAAATAAAGCTAGAGTTAAAGTTTAAGTTAGAGATGGAGTTAGAGATGGAGATGGAGTTAGAGATGGAGTTAGAGATAGAAATGGAGTTAGAGATGGAGATGGAGTTAGAGATGGAGTTAGAGATAGAAATGGAGTTAGAGATAGAGATAGAGTTAGAGATAGAGATGGAGTTAGAGATAGAGATGGAGTTAGAGATAGAAATGGAGTTAGAGATAGAGATAGAGTTAGAGATAGAGATGGAGTTAGAGATAGAGATGGAGTTAGAAATGGAGTTAGAGATAGAGTTAGAGTTAGAGATAGAGATGGAGTTAGAGATGGAGTTAGAAATGGAGTTAGAGATGGAGTTAGAGATAGAGATGGAGTTAGAGATGGAGTTAGAGATAGAGATGGAGTTAGAGATGGAGTTAGAGATAGAGTTAGAGATGGAGTTAGAGATATAGTTATAGATAAAGTTAGAGATAGAGATGGAGTTAGAGATGGAGTTAGAGATAGAGATGGAGTTAGAGTTAGAGATGGAGTTAGAGATGGAGTTAGAGATAGAGATGGAGTTAGTGATAGAGATGGAGTTAGAGATAGAAATGGAGTTAGAGATAGAGATGGAGTTAGAGATGGAGTTAGAGTTAGAGATAGAGTTAGAGTTAGAGATGGAGTTAGAGATAGAAATGGAGTTAGAGATAGAGATGGAGTTAGAGATAGAGATGGAGTTAGAGATAGAGATGGAGTTATAGATAGAGATGGAGATAGAGATGGAGTTAGAGATAGAGATGGAGTTAGAGATAGAGTTAGAGATGGAGTTAGAGATAGAGATGGAGTTAGAGATGGAGTTAGAGATGGAGTTAGAGATAGAGATGGAGTTAGAGATGGAGTTAGAGATAAAGATAGCAGCTCTGTTTTGAATGTCAAATATTACATGATTTTTTTTTCCATTTAAATGAACTGACATCTGGAGTCTGCTGTTGTATCGTAACATATTGTAATAAACTGTATAAATATATTTTTATTCCATTGGTCTGTTCATTTTATTTATTACAGATGTCTTACTTTAATCTGGTTATAGTTATAGAAATATTATCTTACAGAATGTCCATTTTACTAAAAACGACAAGAACAACAAGGACAACAAACCTTACACATCTTCTCAGCTTCATGTTTTTAATAGATTTTTCCCTCCAGCTTTGAGAACTTATCACTTTCATCACGTTTATCAGCACCACACGATTCATAATGTAATATAAAACAAATGTGTACAATAAATAAAGCTGGATTGTGCAAAGCTGTAACTTCCAGGAGTTTACGCTCACTGGTTTCCACGGTAACCTGTCAAGATGTGTTTGAGAGTGTTTATAGCTGCTATAATATGTGAGAACTGGAACTTATAGGAACTTAATAATCGGCATCATTGGAAGTAAACCCTAATAAGGAATATATCAATATACAATACATCCACACAGCTAACCTCGACTAACCTCTCGTCTCACACAGCGCTGGGCTGAGCGTCAATAAAGCGCCACGATCTCATCCTGTAACGTTTCCATGGTGCCGGCTCTGACCTGTGAACCCGACCTGTAAAACGTTCCTTAAATACCCCGAAGTTAAAGTGTTAAGCGATGTGAACGAGCGAGCGGGAAGGAAATGCTAAACTATTACAGCTTTATCCCGACAGAAGCATTAGCATTGGTCGTGTGATGATACGTTACGCGTTATACTGTAAAGGCACGTAAACAACGAGGAGCGGCAGAAGCGAGGAAGGAGGCAGAGAAAATCGCAGCGACATAAATAACAGAAGAGGAAGCAGTAGGTGGGGAACAGTGATGGATGAAGAGAGGAGTGTGGATGGAGAAACGGAGGAGGGAGAAAGGAGAAATTTATAAATGATAAGAGGACGCTAGCCTGAAAAATACCATGTCTGTGTATGCTATGTATGCTGTTAGATGAAGTGTGTGTGTGTGTGTGTGTGTGTGAGTGTGTGTGTGTGTGTGTGTGTGTGTGTGTGTGTGCCAAATATCAATGTCTCTCAGCATGCTGCCTTCAGCCCTACGGCTATATCCTTCCCTTCCCCAGTCAAGGTCATGTAGAGGAATCACTGGATCGCCCCCCATCCCCACCCCTACCCACAATGCCGTTCTGCTTCTGGTGTTCTTATTAAAACCCCGCCGCAGTGTTCTCTCAGCTGAATCGCCACCGCTTCCAGCACTGCTGTTATTGTGCTTGACCTAACACCCGCTGCTGCTTCATAAGCCATCGATAGCGTCCGATAGCATCAGAGAGCATGCTGGGATGAGTGTATGGCTTTACACACACACACACACACACACACACACACACACACACACACACACACACACACACACACACACACACACACACACAGCGGGGCTGAGGAGTCAGTCAGGGCTGCAAATAACATCCTTACAGTAGACCTAATTAATGAGACCGGATTTTTTTAATGTAAATATTAAATTTATATTCATTAAAATATATGAAATTTATTTTCATTATTGTTCCACAGCACAACATGTAATTATAAATGGATAAAAAATGACAGTGTGACACTCTTTAATGAATAAAAAAAGAAGACTCTGTGAATCGACTGGTTCAAAGAGTCGATTTATTTGCAAATGACACATCATTAGTGAATCAAGTAAAAATGAACAATAAAGTAATTGTCGTAAAGAATTGAGCTACCGCTAACAGAAGGAGACTCAGTCCTGACCTCGAACTAGCCCTAGGTAGTGTGAACTTTATGGACAATTCTCGCTGTGTGATCTTTTAATAATTAGGATTATCTTCTGCCTGATGCAGACAAACAGGATAAAGAGGAAGACGGAGAGAAAGCCGTGTGGAGGACAAGAGTCAGACAGCCACCAAGGGTCCGAGAAAGCATTAAAAGCGAGTTTAGACAGTGTCAATGGCTGAGGGAGGAACGCAGGAGCGGCTCTGCCTCAGGGAGTCAATACAAGATCACACATCCATCTGGTTAGATTAACTACAAAGTGAAAAATGACTGGAACGAGGAAGAAGGGAATGAGACTGTGAGGGAATGAAAAAAAAGAGGTGAGAAAGGGAAACAGAGAGAGAAGTGCACTCAATCACCGTACACAGAACAAAATGAAGGTGCCTGAGGGTGTGAATAACAAGAGAACAAGGCAAGGGCTGTGTTCAAAACAGCAATTAAGTCACTACATAGGACACGAGTTGTCCCCAGCACTTTGGATCCCGGGACACGCCACATTAATGCTACTCATATGGACTGCAAGCCCGGCTCCAGATATGAGATGAAAGGTGGGCCAAGTGATATTCCAGGTGGGCCGGGTTCTTTAATGCTTTAATCTCTCATGTCTATAGTTTTAAAACCGTAAATTTAAGACAATTGTTAGGGTTGTTTGTTATTGTTGTGTTTGTGTGTTCTTCATTTTTAATATTTTTTTGTACATATTTTGGAACTATTTTGTAATTGCATTTGTAATATTGTTTTGACCCCTTTAACAGATCTTGTATCAATTATGTAACTTTAGATTTGATAAATAGGGACATTCATTCATTCATTCATTCATTCATTCATTCATCTTCTACCGCTTTATCCGAACTTCTCGTCTCACGGGGAGCCTGTGCCTATCTCAGGCGTCATCGGGCATCGAGGCAGGATACACCCTGGACGGAGTGCCAACCCATCACAGGGCACACACACTCTTATTCACTCACACACACACACACACACTCACACACTACGGACAATTTTCCAGAGATGCCAATCAACCTACCATGCATGTCTTTGGACCGGGGGAGGAAACCGGAGTACCCGGAGGAAACCCCCGAGGCACGGGGAGAACATGCAAACTCCACACACACAAGGTGGAGGCGGGAATCGAACCCCCGACCCTGGAGGTGTGAGGCGAACGTGCTAACCACTAAGCCACCGCGCCCCCCATAAATAGGGCCAATTCTTTTAAAATAACTATTTACATCGACTAGAACAAAACTGTACATGTTGTATTTTATTAGGCTATATATATAGTGTTAATCAAGTTGACTAACAGTTCTAATAAAGTTACTGTGACTGTCGTTTATGGCTTTATAAGCACGTCCGTTTACCTCAAAGGTTGCGTGAATGTGAATGAATGAGCTACAGTAAGTCTGTCTGTCTGTCTAGGAGGGGGGAAAAGGGGGTTGGGCAGAAATTTGAAAATAACGTATCTCGAGCTGATTTGAATATCGCACAAATTTTGTGATTGGCTGTTATGTGGTGTGGGGCCAGGGTGGGCCAAGCCTCTGATTGGGTGGGCCAGGCCCACTCTGGCCCCCCCGTGGAGCCGGGCCTGAAGGACTGCATGGTGAATAGGGTGTGTGGTTTGGAACACGCCCACAGTGTTGTCTGATGGTTTCTACATGTTGTCTCTCTCTCTCTCTCTCTCTCTCTCTCTCTCTCTCTCTCTCTCTCTCTCTCTCTCTGTTTGTCTGTGTGTGTGTGTGTGTCTGTGTGTGTGTGTGTTGGTTGTTGATGATTCTGACACTCGATATCTCATGAACTTTAGAATGACATTTAAGTACAAACGTGAACATGAACTCTCTCATGCAAACACACACACACACACACACACACACACACACACACACACACACACACACACACACACACTAAAAACAAGCAGATGGTGTTCTGACATTTGCATTGAAACTTATAAGGTCTCCTTTATCAAAAAAATCCCATTAAATGTTTTTTGTTCATTTACATTGTGGGGAAAAAAAAAAAATCTAATTATGGAAATATAAAATCGCGTCTAATTCGGCTTTAATTTAACGTTTAAAAATCAGCTTTTCGGTAATGCTTCAGCCCCAGTCACCTGTGAATGAGCTGCAAAAAATTACAATTAAATAAATAAATAAATAAACAAACAAACAAACAGGAAACGAGTGTGCATATTAAGCACAACATTGCATGAAGGTCAAACCTTGTGAGCTGCACTGAATACTGAATACTGATTAGACCACAGTGTGTGACTGAAACAATGCAGCAGTGCTGAAAATGACTCGATCTTAATGTAGGACAGAACATGGTTTAAGCAACCATTACATCACTTTAGAGGAGAGTAAATTTGCTTACGATAGAAAAAAAACAAACGTATATCTAACTGTTTAAACAGGGCTTTTGTTTGACATGCAGGAGATTGAGACAGGGATTCCAGACAGACGATACAAAACTTTACAGTATATCATACAGAAAAACAACAAGAACGTCTGAGAACAGCAATGAGAACATCTCCTTAAAAGATCTAGAACAATCTGTGAAAGTAACGGTGCTTTCGTCAGAACAGGACACTGATCTATCACTAACATGAAGGGATTGTTTTTAGTATATTTATCAGTGAGAATTTTATCTCGGGGGTGGGGGGGCACGGTGGCTTAGTGGTTAGCACGTTCACCTCACACCTCCAGGGTTGGGGGTTCGATTCCCGCCTCCGCCTTGTGTGTGTGGAGTTTGCATGTTCTCCCCGTGCCTCGGGGGTTTCCTCCGGGTACTCCGGTTTCCTCCCCCGGTCCAAAGACATGCATGGTAGGTTGATTGGCATCTCTGGAAAATTGTTCGTAGTGTGTGTGTGTGTGTGTGTGAATGAGAATGTGTGTGCGCCCTGTGATGGGTTGGCACTCCGTCCAGGGTGTATCCTGTCTCGATGCCCGATGACGCCTGAGATAGGCACAGGCTCCCCGTGACCCGAGAAGTTCGGATAAGCGGTAGGAAATGAATGATGGAATGAATTTTATCTCCATGACAGCAAAAATTATTTTATAGTAAAGTGATCCATTGTCAGATTATAACATACTGTTGAAAATAAAAAAGCTACTTTAATATCACAGCAATACTGAATTCTAGCAATAAATCTGAGAAAAAAAACCTTTTCTTTGTTTTGCACTTAAACCTGTGCTTCATTCCGCTCTCCCATCACAGGAAGTGATTTCTTTCTTTCTTTATTTAGACTTCTATTTCATGCCTACGTGCAGCTGACGGATGCACGTTGCCCACCCGCTTGTAAGGTGGTCTTTATACAGGCCTCTGATATATAATTTACAAATCATGAATTCATTCCCCAGAAGGCCATAAGAGGCTGTGACGAGTTCAATTTGATTGCTTTTGATTGCTGCTGATTGCTTTAAAGACAGACTAGAAAGCTTTGTGAGGAAGCAAGGGTGTGAGGTGAGTAAGTCTGTAAGTGATAAAGATGGATTATTAATGTTTATGGGCAAAGAGGGGGAAGGGAAGGGGCATAGACAGGGCAGGGAAGTTGACTGTGGTTGAAAATAAAGCATTACTGGGGTTTGAGAGTACGAAATGTGGCAAATGGAGTTTGTGAGTAAGGAAGGGGTAGGGCATAGTCAGGGCATTGGGTTATTAAATGAGGAAGGGGTAGGGCTTAGTCAGGGCATTGGGTTTTTAAATGAGGAAGTGGTAGGGCGTAGTCAGGGCATTGGGTTATTAAATGAGGAAGGGGTAGAGCATAGTCAGGGCATTGGGTTTTTAAATGAGGAAGGGGTAGGGCATAGTCAGGGCATTGGGTTATTAAATGAGGAAGGGGTAGAGCATAGTCAGGGCATTGGGTTTTTAAATGAGGAAGGGGTAGGGCGTAGTCAGGGCATTGGGTTTTTAAATGAGGAAGTGGTAGGGCATAGTCAGGGCATTGGGTTTTTAAATGAGGAAGGGGTAGGGCATAGTCAGGGCATTGGGTTTTTAAATGAGGAAGGGGTAGGGCATAGTCAGGGCATTGGGTTTTTAAATGAGGAAGGGGTAGGGCATAGTCAGGGCATTGGGCTTTTAAATGAGGAAGGGGTAGGGCATAGTCAGGGCATTGGGATTTTGAATCAGGAAAGGGTAGGTCATAGTCAGGGCAATTGGTTTTTGAGTGATGGAGTGGTAGGGCATTGTTAAGGCATTGGATTTTTGAGTGAGGGAGGGGTAGGGCATTATCATGGCATTGGGTTTTTGAGTCAGGAAGGGGTAGGGCATACTCTTGGCAATTGTTTTTTGAGTGATGGAGGAGTAGGGCATAGTCAGGGCATTGGGTTTTTGAGTCAGGAAAGGATAGGACATAATAAGGGCATTGGGTTTTTGAATGAGGAAGTTGTAGGGCAAAGTCAGGGCATTGGGCATTTGAATGAGGAGAGTGAAGGAAAGGGCCATAGACAGGACATCCAAGTTGTCTGTGGATGACAAAAATGCATTACAGGGGTATGAGAGTATGAAAGCAGGCCAATAGGGTATGTGAGTAAGGGTAGGTTAGGGTCAGGTCAGGACTTTGGGCTTTGTGCAACTATTGCAGCTTGTGTATAAGTAAAGTGAACGTCCCATGGGTAGCTATTTGTTTGTGTGTAAGAGATATGCAGCACAGGGTGGTACATGGGTGGGCTTGGGCAGGTTGGTGTCCTATGTAAGAAACAATGCTTTATATACTAAGGCACTGGATAGCAAACATTACTCAAGGTGCCATGTATTGTATTCTAAAATATTAGAGACAGTTCTTCATTATTAAATTAAATGAAGAACTGTCAGTGCCCCTCCCCCTCTCCAAAAGAGCTCTCAAAACTCAAACTGAAACCGGTCACATGACTCCTTGTCTTTTAGCCCTTCATTATTGTGTGATGTAGTCTTGATTAGACTGAGGAACGACACTCTGTCACAGCAAATGACATTTAATAAGAATTTCCCAAACCGACTCAAGCTCGATCTAATCTCTCTCTGCTAATTATTTTACAGTAGAGTGATGGAGGACAGACATAAATATTGCTGATATTCTTGACAAGAAGCCAAATGATGGCAGAATCTCAGCTTAAATATGCCATTTTCATCAGCCTTTGTGAATGCTTGTGAACCTCAGACAAGTGCTCCAAAGACTAGAATAAAATTCTCCGGGGTTTAGGAAGTTGAAACAGCACTAGGCACACAAAGGAAGATGTGGGAGATACTGGTGGGCATGGTGGGAGTATGCACATATTCAGTACGAAGGATTATTACCATAATATGGAAGGTAATGCAAGGACATCCAGAGACAGAGTCTGATATCGGTAGAGAAAGTGATACGATAGAGAAGTGAAACTCCACACAAACTCCCCTACACTCCATACTGTCATGCTACACCCATGTTTCCACACTTATTACATTGAGGAGGATCCTTGTGCATGGGAAAGGATTGTACACCACACGGTTTAAATTAGACTGGGGATTTAAAATGGAATATTGGATTGCTAATGATTGGAATGACATGCCCTGGGTAACACTAACAGGAAGTGAACACTACAGAAAGGGTACGATTTATGAGCAAAGGACATACAGTACACAACCAAAGGAGATCTACAATAGAGTAAATCACTGCTATTGGTCATAGAGATTTAAATATGAATGATATGCGGGGAGGGGGGGTGGCTGGATCACGGTGGCTTAGTGGTTAGCACGTTTGCCTCACACCTCCAGGGTTGGGGGTTCAGTTCCCACCTCCACCTTGTGTGTGTGGAGTTTGCATGTTCTCCCCGTGTCTCGGGGGTTTCCTCCGGGTACTTCGGTTTCCTCCCCCGGTCCAAAGACATGCATGGTAGGTTGATTGGCATGTCTGGAAAATTGTCCGTAGTGTGTGAGTGTGTGAGTGAATGAGAGTGTGTGTGTGCCCTGTGATGGGTTGGCACTCCGTCCAGGGTGTATCCTGCCTCGATGCCCGATGACGCCTGAGATAGGCACAGGCTCCCCGTGACCCGAGAAGTTCGGATAAGCGGTAGAAAATGAATGAGAGTGAAAGTGAGATTCGTCATTTACCAGATCCCTTGCAGCAGCTCCCAGAAGCTTGAAATGCTGCTCTGCTGAAACTCATGATCTTTATGGCTCTGGTCTTTCCGATAAAATTGTTTCCAGAGGAAATTAGAGGCAAGGCGAGGCAGTGCTGTATACCAGTGCACTTCACACAGTCTCTCAGGAGAATATTCTGCAGTTGAATATCTGCTGAAGCGTCTGCTCGCACTCTGGGTATTTACTCCCTGGACGCCGGCAGGCTTTCTTCATGACTTTTAACGATGTTTAACTGACTGAGATTCTGCCTTAATTACTGCCTTTAATCTCTCACCCAAACGCCATGAGTCATTTTAACATGTTGCTTTGTTTACTTCCCAAACAATCCCGTTGTTTCTTTATGTTTAATTATTTTAGACTTACAGTGTCTGTAGTTTTATCGTGTTGAAATACAGATTTACTTTCAGGTCTTTAACATTCGTGTCGCTCCGTGTCGATTTGTTAACACGCTCTAGCTCCTCCCACACCTGAACACAACGTTCACATCCCACAGCTTTACACATTATTCAGTTAGAAGACGAGCTCAGTGTCTCCGCTGTAACACCGTGATCTTCACTCACACACCGACGCCGTCTCACGAGCGATTCTCCATCACAGCCTTCACTGTCCTGCTGTGGATTTCCACCTCTTTCCATCCTGACGAGCAAAAAACAAAAGTGTAAATACATTCTTTACTAATTCTGAGCAGAAAATTTAAATAAATACAATTGTTATTAAAGTCATTTAAAATACATTTTCTAATCTGTCTCGGAGAAGTGAATTCATTCATTCTGAATCTAATCAAATTAAATTGTTGCTAAAAAAACTGTTAATACATTTTTTAATACAAGCAAACAAATTAAAAAGTTAATGAAATTATATTGTAAAGGAAATTAATTGTTAATAAACTCATTAAAATTTAATTCTTATATGTCAAACAAAACAAATGAAGGAATAAATTCTGAAGTTAAATAATTGAAATTATTTAATTAATTAATAAAACACTAATGAAAGTGTCAGAATGTTTTCTAAATATGTACAAGCAAATAAATAAATAAATAGATAGATAGATAGATAGATAGATAGATAGATAGATAGATAGATAGATAGATAGATAGATAAATAAATAATCACTATATAAAATCTCAATCCTAAAGCATCTTTATTTCCTCTATAAAAGCCTTAAACTGTTGTTTATACTGGAACTATAGTTTGGTCCAAGCTAAAACTGAGTCTAATCTAAAGTCGGATCTAACCTAAAACTGACTCTAATCCTAAACTAAAGTTGGGAATAATCTAAAGTCGAGTCTAATCTTAAGTTGGCTCTTACCTGAAGTCGAGTCTTACCAAAGTCGAGTCTGATCTAAAGTCGAGTCTGATCTAAAGTCGAGTCTAATCTAAAGTTGGCTCTTACCTGAAGTCGAGTCTTACCAAAGTCGAGTCTGATCTAAAGTCGAGTCTGATCTAAAGTCGAGTCTAATCTAAAGTTGAGTCTGATCTAAAGTCTAGTCTGATCTAAAGTCAAGACTAATTCAAAGTTGGCTTTAATCTAAAGTCGAGTTTAATCTAAAGTCGAGTCTGATCTAAAGTCGAGTCTGATCTAAAGTCGAGTCTGATCTAAAGTTGAGTCTGATCTAAAGTTGGCTCTTACCAACTAGGTTAGGTCTTTGACACACATCGCTCCGTGTCGATTTGTAAACACGCACTAGCTCCTCCCACACCTGAACACAACATTGAAAGACAAACAAATTCTACATTTAAATAAATAGAAATTGAATTTGTTATTAAAGTAATTTAAAATACATTTTCTAATCCGTCTTGTAGACGTGAATTAATTCATTCTGAATCTAATCAAATTAAATTGTTGCTAAAAAAACTGTTGCATTTCAACAAATACATTTTTTAATACAAGCAAAACAAATTAAAAAGTTAATGAAATTCTTACCAAAAGTCGAGTCTAAAGTCAAGTCTGATCTAATCTAATCAAAAGTCGAGTCTAAAGTCGAGTCTAATATAAAGTTGAGTCTTACCAAAAGTCGAGTCTAATCAAAAGTCGAGTCTAAAGTCGAGTCTAATATAAAGTTGAGTCTTACCAAAAGTTGAGTCTGATCGTCTAATCTAAAGTTGGCTTTTATCTAATGTCGGGTCTTATCTAATGTCACTAATTCACTAAGTCGAGTCTGATCTAAAGTCGAGTCTGATCTAAAGTCGAGTCTAATCTAACGTCGAGTCTGATCTAAAGTCAAGACTAATCTAAAGTCGAGTCTGATCTAAAGTCTAATCTAAAGTTGGCTTTTATATAATGTCGAATCTAAATCTTAGTGTCAGATGAAGTGCACACGGCCCTGATTATCGCAGACTGTTTCTGGCATCTGATCGTCTCTGACTCCGGGTTAATGCTCTGAATGCTGACGGCTTCCTGTGTGGAGGATTAGATGACCAATCCGAGCTTTCTGTTTTTCCTCTTAGATCAGACCGAGCTTCTCATGATGAAAGGAAGCTCTGAGGACAGAAACACTGAATTGTCTCTACACTACACGCTTTAAAATGAAGAAATCTGTAGAAATCACACCAGTAAGGTGTGTAAATGACTCAGCCACTTCAGCTGCAGGAGTGTGTGTGTGTGTGTGTGTGTGTGTGTGAGAGAGAGAGAGAGAGAGAGAGAGAGAGAGAGAGAGAGACTGGATTACTCTAAAGCTCTCGTATCTCACCTAGCTTACAGCTAATTCACTAAGCACCTCAGAAACCCTCAGGAGAAGAAGCCACATCACTCATGGGATTAGATTAGATTTTCTTTTTCAGATCTTCAAGCATGAGCACCGTTTCGATTAATTCTATGCGATAACTTTAAATATCTGATGCTAACCTCTAGCCGTTTACTGTTTTAGGTTGCTAAGTGTTTTTTTTTCTTTTTATTTTAATCAGTGAATAATACAAGTTCTCTTTCTACAGTATGTGTTCATCCAACTAGCTTTCTGCTAACGTAAAACCAGCTAGCTTTCTGCTAACGTAAAACCAGCTAGCTTTCTGCCAACGTAAAACCAGCTAGCTTTCTGCTAACGTAAAACCAGCTAGCTTTCTGCTAACGTAAAACCAGCTAGCTTTCTGCTAACGTAAAACCAGCTAGCTTTCTGCTAATGTAAAACCAGCTAGCTTTCTGCTAACATAAAACCAGCTAGCTTTCTGCTAATGTAAAACCAGCTAGCTTTATGCTAACGTAAAACCAGCTAGCTTTCCACTAAAGTAAAACCAGCTAGCTTTCTGCTAAAGTACATTAAACTTAAACTCATCTTGCTAATATTCATGTAAGTACTGTATGCAACATTTAACGTAAGCTCATTGTGTCAACGTTAGTCAGACTTATATTACACACACACACACACACACACACACACACACACACACACACACACACACACACACACACACGGGAATTCTGCAGCTCAGCTGCTGGGAAACATCCATAAAATGTGTAAAAGTCCATATTTATTATTCATCACATCATTCTGTGACCTTGTCTCTGGGATCTGTGGACATGGCAGTGACTTTCCTCTGAGCTGAGATCAGCTGTAAACGTCTCGGATGTTTATAGCCTCCTGCTCTGTTCACTGCTGAGTGATATTCCATCCCACTGTCCCAAATCTCTTCCTTTCAGAGCTGAAGGAACGAGTGAAAAAAAACTCAAACTCGGTGAATGTGTTAAACATGTCCACAGAACATCATCACATCAGACATGTTTAACCCTTTAACATTTTCCACGAAGATACAAAGACTTGGTTAAAGGAAAACATAAATACTGACGAAACACTACAAATGTCCTGAGTGTGGACGGAGACATGACAGTGGACTGAGACATCAATCATCAATATGGACACAATAAAACAGGAAGAAACTCTCCTGAAAGTTTAGTGGTGATGATGTTGTTGTTGTTGATGATGATGATGATGATGATGATGATGATTTTTTTTTCTTCTAGCGATTGTATTTAAAATACAAGTTTGGTTTATTTTTGAAGGTTATCTTGATAAGTAAAATCTGTAAGAATCATAAACGTTGATGGTCACTGAGATTATCTCTGCATTCATCCTCAAGCCAGTAGAAAGATCTTGTTGTCTTCTGGTTAAAAAAACTGAAGAAACTTTGCAGGTTTTTCTACAGGAGTTCATCCCTCATCCCTGCGGCGGTCTGTTCGGCTTCATTTCACCCCGATAATCACAGTACTGATGAAAGTGGAGAAATTCTCCTGGACACTGATGCACAAATATTTTCACTTTCTGGTATAAAAATATAGAATATTAGTAATCTGTACACAATGCTGGACAGAATATTTTTAGAGGCTAATTCTTGTCAGTGTTATCACACACGTTTCCTCAGCTGGTGTCCTGTCCTCGTCCTCCTCAGTCCGTTTAGCAGCTCTTCCTCCGCTACGCTGGAGACATGGCGATTCATCACGGCTGCGTCGGCTGCACCGGTGCTGATGATACTCTTCGATTTTTCCTCAGAATCCTAATGAGTGAAACTTGAACGCTGCATCAATCGTGATTTATGGGATGGAAAGTGAAGTCTATGAAAAACTTAAGAAGGAAGAGAGATTTGTCTCGGAATGACGAGACGCTGTAAAAAGCTACACTATAGAAGAGTGGCCACTTCGGAATAAATTAGGGTTTATTAAATAATAAATATAATAAGAATAAGAATAATAAGAATAACAACAACAATAATAATATTATTATTATTGTTATTTTTATTGTAGTTATTATTATTGTTATAATAATAACAATAATAATAATAATAATAATAATAATATGCTTCTTCTTATTATTATTATTGGTAATAAAAATAAATAAATAAATAAATAAATAAATAAAAAAAAAATAAAAAATAAAAAAATAAATAAATATCATAATAATAATAATAATAATGTTATTATTCTTCTTATTCTTCTTCTTTTTCTTCTTCTTCTTCTTCTTCTTAGTAATGGTATCAATTAAGGGATGAAGTAAATATTTTGTTAGATTTGTAAATGTAAACATATTTTGAAACTTATTTTAATTTATTGCATTATTCACTTTTCACAATTTTTTAAAAAAAATACTCACAAGAAAAGCACATTTTATTTATTTATTTATTTATTTATTTATTTATTTATTTATTTATTTATTTATTTAACTTTTTTTTCTGTCAGGTAAGAACAGAAACAAATGAAACTAAAATCCATTTTAATAAACACAGTGTGATGACAGAGTCGGGCTGCGCAGAGCGGAATCCATATGACGAGTTTACTGAAGAAAAAACACAGCAAACAATCCTAAAGAGTGAATATGTTCCCGAGTTGCTCTTCGGATTACTTCCTCGTTCTTTGTTTGGATGTTCTATTGTACTTTGGCTTCTATTCCGTTCTACGCTGTCAACTCTACCTCTATCTTTATCTGTGTGTTCACCAAACAGGTGAGATCTCATTCTGTCAGTGTAGATGTCAATCGATCTCAGTAGACTTTCAGCATGCAAACTGTCCTCAGAGATCACTGTGGAAATCCAGATAAGACGTCGTGCACGGGTTAAGACGACAGACGTCACCACGGTATTTACATCGGGGGTAAATATTTATGAGGGCCTAAAAGCAATTACAAGATAATTATACAAATGTTTGTTTCAATGGAAAATAAGCCACATGTTCCTGTATGTCGCAGGACGACGTAAGAAAGACAGATAAAGTCAATGATTTGTACAAATTTATACATTTATTTTAAACCATATTTCACAAAATCGTTTCTCATAATATACTGACACGAAAGGCAAGCCGTATCGCTTTGTTGGGAAAAAAACAGCTTTCAATGTGCCCTCGTTTGTATTTGAATGAGTCACAAATGGTGCAATTGAAATGAAATAAATTTTACTTCTATTCCATCAGCATAACAATGGAAGCTAATAACATGTTTATGAATAATTGCACAAAGAGAAAAACAATGGGCTTAAAACAGAACCTTGTGGAACACCAAACATAACCAGAGTGGACACCGTTTAGATCAGGAGTCACCAACACGGGGGTCACCTGGTCGCCCACAAGGAGCACTTAAGGGGCCCGCGAGGCATGTTCTATAAATAGCACTGGTCAAAATATATATATATATATATATATATATATCCGTCTAAAAAAAATTTCTTTCTAAAATTTTTAAAAAATTTTAAAATTTAAAATTTCTTTCTAAAATTTCTTTGTAGTTTTTGAATAAAAAACGATTGCATTAATGTAGATTTTAAAATGATGATATTTCATTTAATTTCATTTTAAAAGATTTAAAACAAAAATGTTTTATGTATATAACGAGCTCTGGCCTTTTCTGAAGTCAAATGTCAATATCGCGCGCACGTCACGTCCGACTCCTGACACTCCTGACAAGCGGTGCAGCAAGGATGAGGAGTTAGTTATGATTTAAAAACATGGCAGAAAAGCGACAGAAAACATACCATTTTCATACCAAGTTCTTTTTTACGTCAGTCAAAGAAAAGTGTGTGTGTCTCATTTGCGGGACGATGCGACAAAAAACGGCACGATGAGACACTTCGGTATGTGTTACGAAAGTTTCAGTGCTAACTACCCACCCGGCAGCGCATTAAGGACAGGAAAAGCCCGTGAGTTGAATGCAGGCTACATGATAAGTGCAGTAAACGCATTTAAAGCCAAGATGAACATTTTCTCTGTGCATTTACAGAGAAAAACCCCACTGCACTTTCTCTCTGTGCAGGCAGTGTTGAATGACAATGAAGCTGTAGAAAAGTACTCCCAAGTGTTAAACAGACTAGGACAGGAATTTCCATCCATCCATCCATCTATCCATCTTCTACCGCTTATCCGGGGCCGGGTCGCGTGGGGTAGCAGTCTAAGCAGGAATGCCCAGACTTCCCTCTCCCCAGACACTTCCTCCAGCTCTTCTGGGGGAATACCGAGGCGTTCCCAGGCCAGTCGAGAGACATAGTCCCTCCAGCGTGTCCTAGGTCTTTCCCGGGGCCTCCTCCCAGTTGGACATGCCCCAGGGAGGCATCCAGGAGGCATCCGAAACAGATGCCCGAGCCACCTCAGCTGACCCCTCTCGATGTGGAGGAGCAGCGGCTCTAATCTGAGCTCCTCCCGAGTGACCGAGCTCCTCACCCCTATCTCTAAGGGAGCGCCCAGCCACCCTGTGGAGGAAACTCATTTCGGCCGCCTGTATCCGGGATCTCGTCCTTTCGGTCATGACCCAAAGCTCACAGGAATTTGAGGACAGGTTTTGTGACTTCGATCAGCTTGAGCCATGTGTGTCATTCGTTACAAATCCTTTCATGCAAATGGACATGACATGCTGTAATGTGTCTGTCTGTGTTTTCCCCTTGTTTCTGTCTGCCGTCTCTCCCTGATGTTAATTGTTGACCCCGCCCACCTATCTGTTACCATGGACACTAATTACATTCATTCTCTTCCCCAGGTGTTTTGTCTTAGTCCTTGTCTGTCTCTGTTTTGTGATTGGTTCTCGTTCTCCATATATACTCTGTCTGTTCACTTCAATGTTGTTGGTCGTTTTTGGTGTTGGTGTGTGCACGTCCATGTTCCCGTTTCCTGTTTGTTCCGCGTTGCCTGCCTGTTTGTTTGTGTTTTGTTTATTAAAACTGTAAACTGCATTTGGATCCTCACTCGCCTTTGTCTCGCCGTGTCACATCGTGACAGAACGACCAACCCTAATGGATCCAGCAGAACTCCTGTTTTGCCTACGTCAGGAGGACGCCCCAGTTGAGGAGTACACGGAGGTATTCTTGGACCTGTGCAGCGAGGTCAACTTCGATGAGAAGGCGCTCAAAGACATTTTTAAGCACGGACTAAGGGAGATCCTGCGGTATTTGATGCCGTCTACCAGAGAAATAAAGACATTCTCGGAGTTCGTCAACTTGGCGTTGCTCCTGGACGGGTCCACGCTGAGCGTGAGCACTGTAGAAACGGAAGCCGGCCGTAAGTATTTTTTGGGGGGGGGCAGCAAGCATCGGGATCCGTGGGCCACAGAGTGGAATCAGCCACGGACGCCCGAATGCTCCACAGTGCCTCCGCCCAGACCAGTCCCGTGCACACCCGTGATTGAGCCAGTTCCCATGGCTACCGTACCGGCGAGCTCGGCTGAGGTCCGTGCTAACCGGCTGGTCTCCAAACTGGCGGATACCCCGATGAGGTCGGCTCGGGCGGCCGGCATCCCTAAGCCGCCAGCTGGACCAGTCGGGTTGCCGGAACCAGCCGGGTCGCCGGAACCGACCGGGTCGATGGAACCTACCGAACCGACCGGGTCGCCGGAACCGACCGGGTCGATGGAACCTGCCGAACCGACCGGGTCGACGGAACCGACCGGGTCGATGGAACCTGCCGAACCGACCGGGTCGACTGAACCGACCGGGTCGACGGAACCTGCAGGGTCGACAGAACCTGCCGAACCGACCGGGTCGACGGAACCTGCAGGGTCGGCGGAACCTGCCGAACCGAACAGGTCGACGGAACCTGCCGAACCGACCGGGTCGACGGAACCGTCCGAGCTGACGGAACCAGCCGAATCGGCCGGGTCGACCGAAATGACTGAGTCAGAGGACGCGGTCGACATCATGACACCCAAACTACCTGAACTCTCAACCTGGCCTGAACCTATGCATGTTTCTGTTTTCCTGTGTTTTGCTTCGCTGGACTTGCCAGCCCTTCTACCTCCTGTCCCTGTTCATAGGCCCAAAACACCACCCTGGCTGCCAACTCCGTTCTGGTCTCTGGCTCCGCCTCCAGCACCACCCTGGTCCCCGGTCCTGCTCTGGTCTCTGGCTCCGCCTCCAGCACCACCCTGGTCTCCGGTCCTACTCTGGTCTCTGGCTCCGCCTCCAGCACCACCCTGGTCTCCGGTCCTGCTCTGGTCTCTGGCTCTGCCTCCGGCGCCGCCCTGGCCTCCTGCTCTGCCGGCGCCGCCCTGGCCTCCTGCTCTGCCGGCGCCGCCCTGGCCTCCTGCTCTGCCGGCGCCGCCCTGGCCTCCTGCTCTGCCGGCGCCGCCCTGGCCTCCGGCTCTGCCGGCGCCGCCCTGGCCTCCGGCTCTGCCGGCGCCGCCCTGGCCTCCGGCTCTGCCAGCGCAACCCCGGCTTTGTGGACTTGGGAGCGTCTGGAAGCCGCTCGTAGGGGGGGGGCTCTGTAATGTGTCTGTCTGTGTTTTCCCCTTGTTTCTGTCTGCCGTCTCTCCCTGATGTTAATTGTTGACCCCGCCCACCTATCTGTTACCATGGACACTAATTACATTCATTCTCTTCCCCAGGTGTTTTGTCTTAGTCCTTGTCTGTCTCTGTTTTGTGATTGGTTCTCGTTCTCCATATATACTCTGTCTGTTCACTTCAATGTTGTTGGTCGTTTTTGGTGTTGGTGTGTGCACGTCCATGTTCCCGTTTCCTGTTTGTTCCGCGTTGCCTGCCTGTTTGTTTGTGTTTTGTTTATTAAAACTGTAAACTGCATTTGGATCCTCACTCGCCTTTGTCTCGCCGTGTCACTCGTGACACATGCACTGCTGAGCAAATAAGTGCTCTGTTCAACTTGGATGCTGGACAGAGATAGAAATCGTAACGTCGCAAAATGACCTCCACCTCAAAGCCCATCGGTCCGCATCAAAACGTTTTTGTGCCTTGTGGACACAGACAAGTACAGACTTGCAGTGTCCATTATTCACCAGATTACGGTACACTGGTGAGCAGAATGCAGTGCCAGGCTTCCCACTAACAGACGTTTACAGACGAAGAAGAGATGACGTGTTCGTTGAGAAACACCATAACATTAAACTCACAGAAATGTGGTGCACAGAAATGTGAAAAATTGTTCAAAAAAATACTAGAAAACTTGTTGTGACTTGATTAATGATTTCCTTGTCATTACTTCCTGACTTTCAAATGTTGGAACACATGAACATAAATAAATGTGGCATGTTTAAATATTCCTACCATCATAGATATTATTACAAATCATTGTTAATAATTGTGGGGAATAATTAACATTGACATGTGAGCATTACTATTAGTTATTACTAGTACTAGTTACTAGTCTACTATTACTATTACTAGTTATTATTATTATTATTATTATTATTATTATTATTATTATTATTATTAAAAAGTGATCTGTGCAATTTTGCTATTGAGGAAGTTTGTATCAAACAGGTAGCCCTTTGTACTACTCAGTTCCCTTGAAGTAGCCCTCAGTCTTAAAAAGGTTGCTGACCCCTCATTTAGATCTACGGACTGATCCGTCATATAAGACGTGAGCCAGGAGAGAGAGCCAGGAGAGAGCCAGGAGAGAGCCAGGAGAGGGCCAGGAGAGGGCCAGGAGAGAGCCAGGAGAGGGCTGTCCCTTTATCACCAACAACATGTTCTAGCCTATCAAATAGAATAACATGATCAATGGTATCAAAAGCTGCACTAAGATCAAGCAACACCAGCAAGCTTGAGATGAGTTTGAGCTTGAGATGAGATTTAGCTTGAAATGAGTTTGAGCTTGAGATGAGATTTAGCTTGAGATGAGATTGAGCTTGAGATGAGTTTGAGCTTGAGATGAGATTTAGCTTGAGATGAGTTTGAGCTTGAGATGAGATTTAGCTTGAGATTGAGATGAGTTTGAATTTTGAGCTTGAGATGAGTTTGAGCTTGAGATGAGATTTAGCTTGAGATGAGTTTGAGCTTGAGATGAGATTTAGCTTGAGATTGAGATGAGTTTGAATTTTGAGCTTGAGATGAGTTTGAGCTTGAGATGAGATTTAGCTTGAGATGAGTTTTAGCTTGAGATGAGTTTGAGTTGAAATGAGTTTGAGCTTGAGATGAGTTTGAGTTGAAATGAGTTTGAGCTTGAGATGAGTTTGAGTTGAAATGAGTTTGAGCTTGAGATGAGTTTGAGCTTGAGATGAGTTTGAGTTGAAATGAGTTTGAGTTGAAATGAGTTTGAGCTTGAGATGAGTTTGAGTTGAAATGAGTTTGAGCTTGAGATGAGTTTGAGCTTGAGCTTGAGATGAGTTTGAGCTTGAGATGAGATTGAGCTTGAGCTTGAGATGAGTTTGAGCTTGAGATGAGTTTGAGCTTGCATTTCCAGCATTCACATCCATTCGGATAGAAGCCCAACTCCAAGAGGTCATCTATAGTACCTGGAAATTTCCAGCCTCAGCGCTTTAGTTCCTACTTGCATTTGGCCACCAATCAACCCAAAATAATTGTAAACAAATTGAACCCAGTCATGTGTATACACATTAGCGTATGCCTGCTATCACCACATCAGGACTAATGAAAGGGCAGACAGGCCACACCCACAACACAGATTATGGTTCTGTTTTGGAAGTCACATGTTGCTTTGACCTTTAATGCTAAATCTAATTATCTGTAAGCTCATTGATCTGAGAAATGAACAGCTGATCACACGGGACCATGTGTTCTCATTGTATTAGTCAGAAATGAGCAGAAGGCAGGGAACGTTGTCATCCTTCCAAATGTAAGTAAATACAAAGGAAAATCTGATCTGAGAAGCAACATTAACGTCTATCTATCTATCTATCTATCTATCTATCTATCTATCTATATATATATATATCATTTATTTATTTGTTTGCTTATTTGTTTACTACAACAAGTAATATTTCTTCAGTGACAAAATATTTTATTTAACTTTTAATCACTCAAACATTTAATTAAAAAATTGGTGGATGAGTTTGATTTAGAAAATGTGTTTGCAGGTTTTTTTTTAGCAACAATTTAATTTGATTAGATTCAGAATGAATGAATTCACTTCTCCGAGACAGATTAGAAAATGTATTTTAAATGACTTTAATAACAATTGTATTTATTAAAATTTTCTGCTCTAGAATTAGTAAAGAATGTATTTACACTTTTGTTTTTTGCTCGTCAGGATGGAAAGAGGTGGAAATCCACAGCAGGACAGTGAAGGCTGTGATGGAGAATCGCTCGTGAGACGGCGTCGGTGTGTGAGTGAAGATCACGGTGTTACAGCGGAGACACTGAGCTCGTCTTCTAACTGAATAATGTGTAAAGCTGTGGGATGTGAACGTTGTGTTCAGGTGTGGGAGGAGCTAGAGCGTGTTAACAAATCGACACGGAGCGACACGAATGTTAAAGACCTGAAAGTAAATCTGTATTTCAACACGATAAAACCACAGACGCTGTAAGTCTAAAATAATTAAACATAAAGAAACAACGGGATTGTTTGGGAAGTAAACAAAGCAACATGTGAAAATGACTCATGGCGTTTGGGTGAGAGATTAAAGGCAGTAATTAAGGCAGAATCTCAGTCAGTTAAACATCGTTAAAAGTCATGAAGAAAGCCTGCCGGCGTCCAGGGAGTAAATACCCAGAGTGCGAGCAGACGCTTCAGCAGATATTCAACTGCAGAATATTCTCCTGAGAGACTGTGTGAAGTGCACTGGTATACAGCACTGCCTCGCCTTGCCTCTAATTTCCTCTGGAAACAATTTTATTGAAAAGACCAGAGCCATAAAGATCAAGAGTTTCAGTAGAGCAGCATTTCTTTCTACTGGGTTTCTCACCTTTACTACATTTTACAGCAATTCTTCAGTTTTTCTTCCACCAGCTCCCGCAAATGGCTCCATTTTCTGACCGTGTGAGAAGACGAGAGCGACGAAGACAAAGAAGATGAGAGATCTAGAGACAAAAAGTTTTTTACACTGTTAGTTCTTTTGTTCTTCAGATGAAGTCAATTATTAATTTGATCATTTTCCAAAATCATTTTCCCTCCAGTTTGGTCATTTACCTGATCCCCTGCAGCAGCTCCCAGAAGCTTGATGTCCAGATGCATAAGATGCTTCATGATTATAGAATTTACTCTGAGACTCTTGTAGTGTGAATATAACTAGATTTGTAAAGTTCGTTGCGACAAATTTTGATGTTGGCTTTGACGATGCAAGTATTCGTGCTTTTTGGAAACGAGTGGACATAAGGGTCAGTGTTACTTTTGGAAGCAAGTAGACAGAAATCTCGGGTGCCAAAACATTTGGAGGTAAGCGGAGACGAGCATGTGATGTCATCCGAATACTCTTGAAGAAGTTGCTCTCATTGGGCTGAGTGTTTTGATATGTCATATGTGCATGTTGTGCTAATTTTTTTCATGTGACATCATGTGACATAACGTGACATCATCAGCGTACATGTGACAGAGTTCCCCTCATTGTTCTGAGTGTTTTGATATGTCACATGTCCATGTTGTAAAAAGTTTTTTGATTTTGCATATTTTGTGGGTGGGGCTGCGGGACAACCGAAAGGCCAGTCAGTACACCGATTTAAACCTTTGTTCAGAGTCTCACCCTAAAGGAGCTGGCCAAGTTTGGTGTAGATAGTTGGAAAGCTTGCCGAGTTATAAACCTCCAATTTATAATGGGAGTCTATGGGAAAAAAGGCCAATTTGAGACCCGGTACCGGAAGCAACAAACTTCAGACCAGGATCTACAACATATCCGAATTTGGTGCATGTGGCTCGAAAGCCCTAGGAGGAGTTACTCTTGATAACTTTTTGTCTAAGCTTAAATAGGAAAACAGAATGTCGGCTTCTACAAAGTGACATAATGATGTCACTTGTAATGTAATTCATCACTTCTGTTTACATTCACAAACTTAAAGGGTCTTGCACCATTAAGGGGAAAAGAGGTTCCACTTGGAATCCTTAAGGCTTCTTCAGCTTATAAATCTCTTTGAATTTCACTTGAATTTAAATAAAAATGTTGTATCCAGATTTCTGCACTTTATGACAGTATCCATTGTTATAAAAACTCTAATATATAAAACTCTGAAATTAAAATGTAAACACGACATCAAACAGCGTCCCAGAGAATATGGACTTACGGTCTGTGGTGTTGATGGGATTCAAACTTCTTGTCTCCTGATGAGAAGGTAGTAGAGAAAGCTTACAATTTTAGAAGACACTTCAGGGAATCCTTGGAGAATGAATGTTCTTTGTATGCTGATGTTCTCACCTCACTTTACTTAGTAAGATCATTCATTCATTCATTCATTCATTCATCTTCTACCGCTTATCCGAACTACTCGGGTCACGGGGAGCCTGTGCCTATCTCAGGCGTAATCGGGCATCGAGGCAGGATACACCCTGGACGCAGTGCCAACCCATCACAGGGCACACACACTCTCATTCACTCACACACACTCACAATTTTCCAGAGATGCCAATCAACCTACCATGCATGTCTTTGGACCGGGGGAGGAAACCGGAGAACCCGGAGGAAACCCCAGAGGCACGGGGAGAACATGCAAACTCCACACACACAAGGTGGAGGTGGGAATCGAACCCCCAACCCTGGAGGTTTGAGGCGAATGTGCTAACCACTAAGCCACCGTGGCCCCCCAGTAAGATCAGATCTATTTAAAGGGTCCTTCAGTTTGTAGAAAGCTGATAATTCAGCCTGAAAGAAATAAAGTGAGGCTTGTGAGGGAAAAACTGTTTATAGCTGCTTTTGTGGATGTTCCACTGATATTAAAAGGAAAATAAAAAAACGCTAAAAAAATACAAAAACAATTTTGTACAAATTTCAGAAGGATTAAGTCATTAATTGGAAATCATCCACATGAACACATCACTGATTATTTTTCCATAACCAGGCAACATGGAGGGTTCGATCTCTTTCATATTCTTTATAAACTCATCGTTGTAACGACGTAACGATGAAACAATAAAAGAGTCTGAAGAACAACAAGATTACACAAATCACACCGAAGCAGAGCAATATCTTTATTTACCTTAGAAATACGAGCTCTAAGCAGTGTTCCCACCGAGCGAGCTGCTTTAGCGGAAAGAAATAAAAAACAAGGGTTTTGTTAAAGAAGCACTTTTACAAGCAGCTTTTCACGGTTTAAGCTCCAGATTTATTGATCGAGACGGAAGATATTTAGTGCCGTAGGTGAGCGCTGGCTTTCGGCTTCAGAAATATTTATGCATTAATAAAAATAATAAACTAGTACCTAAAAGTTCTAAAAGAAATGAAGTGTGTGTGTGTGTGTGTGTGTGTGTGTGTGTGTGTGTGTGTGTGTGTGTTCTGAGATTTGAGTTTGCTTTTTCCAGACGTGGATTTAAACTAATCTGGTCAGTGGGGAATCTTCTGTCTCACTAAATCCTGTTAGACTAAAACCAAAAAAATGCTCAATCTAAAAACTACAGCCAGGGGAACAAATAAATGAGCTTCTGGAGCTTCTGAGATTTAATTCAAATGTTTTTTTGTATGCTTGCGTCTGATACGATAAAAACAGTGAGTGAGAAGTGATTTCAAAGGTGACTTTGATATTTCCTGAATAGTTTCTCAGAGAAGCGTCTTAAGCTTTTGCTCTTTTTTTGCTGCGATACCAGAAAAGTGGATGATATTTGATCTTTTTATCGTATACTGTACATATCCTTTTCCATTGATGGACAACAAGAAGGGTGCCAATACTTTGAGCAGCCTAAAAGTCAGACAAACAAGATGAATAAGATTTGTCATCGTACAGTATGCGTCAAACTTCTAAAGTGTGATTTATTTGTCTGTCATTTTGATGGATCGGGCAACACAACACAGTTACCTGTGAGGATAAATACACATCCTCCTCATTACAGCCTGACATTACGCTGAATCCCGCCGTAATCGTCTGCTAGTCACTCGTATGTCTGGAGTCTAATTAAGTGATTGAGACAAATTAGTCTGGTTAGAGAAGCTGACGTTCCATTAATAACAGGCAGCTCAGAGTAATGAGTGAGAAAAATATTACAGTGTGTTTGGGTCTGGAATGCTAAAAGGAACAAACCCAGTCACTTGAGTGTATAGATGTCACAGATTAAACTATTTATATAACAAATACAAATATAAAAGTATATTCTGTTGTTCATGCGTTATAGTACAATGTGGTCAGTACGATATTTTTGGCAGTCTGGACAAACTGTTCATAAAAACATACTGAAATAAGATAAATTAGACAATCCTGTTCCCACTTTCAGGCCTTGGACCCACTCTTAGGACTTCAGGCCCCTGGTCATAGTCCCAGGACTTCAGGCTCCTGGTCTCAATCCCAAAACTTCAGGCTCCTGGTCTCAATCCCAAAACTTCAGGCTCCTGGTCTCATTCTCAAGACTATAGGCTCCTGGTCTCAGTCCCTGGACTTTAGGCCCCTGGTCTCAGTCCATGGACTTCAGGCCCCTGGTCACAGTCCCAGGACCTCAGGCTCCTGGTCACAGTCCCAGGACTTCAGGCTCCTGGTCACAGTCCCAGGACTTCAGGCTCCTGGTCTCAATCCCAAAACCTCAGGCTCCTGGTCTCAATCCCAAAACTTCAGGCTCCTGGTCTCATTCTCAAGACTATAGGCTCCTGGTCTCAGTCCCTGGACTTCAGGCTCCTGGTCTCAGTCCCTGGACTTCAGGCTCCTGGTCACGGGCCCTGGACTTCAGGCTCCTGGTCTCAGTCCTTGGAATTCAGGCTTCTGGTCTCAGTCCCTGGACTTCAGGCTCCTGGTCACAGTCCCTGGACTTCAGGCTCCTGGTCACAGTCCCAAGACTTCAGGCTTCTGGTCTCAGTCCCTGGACGTCAGGCTCCTGGTCACAGTCCCTGGACTTCAGGCTCCTGGTCACAGTCCCTGGACTTCAGGCTCCTGGTCACAGTCCCAAGACTTCAGGCTTCTGGTCTCAGTCCCTGGACGTCAGGCTCCTGGTCACAGTCCCTGGACTTCAGGCTCCTGGTCACAGTCCCAAGACTTCAGGCTTCTGGTCTCAGTCCCTGGACTTCAGGCTCCTGGTCTCAGTCCCAAGACTTTAGGCTCCTGGTCTCAGTCCCAGGACTTTAGGCTCCTGGCCTCAGTCCCAGGACTTTAGGCTCCTTGCCTCAGTCCAAAGACTTTAGGCTCCTGGTCTCAGTCCCTGGACTTCAGGCTTCAGGACCCAGTCTTTGGACTGCAGGCTCATAAAACCAACCACC
Source organism: Tachysurus fulvidraco (assembly GCF_022655615.1). Lineage (NCBI taxonomy): Eukaryota > Metazoa > Chordata > Actinopteri > Siluriformes > Bagridae > Tachysurus > Tachysurus fulvidraco. Next base: position 21,962,834 of record NC_062527.1, on the reverse strand, counting down.
TTCCATTCTGAGGCCCAGAAGCTCTTACACATGTTACTCTTTCCTCTAATTCCAAGGGCTACAGTCCTATCAGCTAAAGAATGGATGGCCCACCAGCTCTGAAGCATGTAAGCATTTACACGCTGTCCAGATACTTATAAATGTCACTCTGCCTTCCTGAGAGCTTCACTTACCACCCTAAAGCCAACAGGTCCTTACTCCTGATTTACAAGGCATGGAAGTCTTTATGTCTTACACCAATAAATACAGACCTGACATTTAAGGCCATGCTTTCTGTGTAAAATCAGAGGGATCACTCAGGAAAGGCACTAAATCATGACATAATCTTTGCCTTAAATAAACATGGAGTGTTCTGCAATCATGTCAGCATATGGGGGAAAATAATAAACAAGGAAGTCATATTAAATATTTTATGTCTCATTTAAATCATATCACTCTGTTTGTGTTGGTTTTAATAATTCGGCACTTGACACACACATCACATCACACACACATTATTTAAAAATAAGCTTAAATACCTGCATGAAACCTAATATACTTAGTTCTGTAAAAACTACATCAGTGCTATTTAAATATTTATGTTCAATTGCAGTGGTCTTCTGTATTCTGTGCTAGTAATGAAAAATACTTCACTACTGTACAAATCTACATGTACCTTAAAGCTGTGGTCTCCGATGTTTGAAAGCCAATGTTGACATATAAAATCACCAAAACAAACACGCCCCTAACCCAAACGGGTCCCACCCCTGTATCGATAGCTCCGCCCACACATACATACGTAACCCGGGCGACTAACGGAAAGAAACGTGTCTTTATCATAGCTGAAGGGAAGAACAATACGATTGTAGATAAACAAACAAGCAAAAATGCCACACAAGCATAATCATGTAAAGGACAAAGGCATATATTAGTTCTGTGTAACAAAGCAAAACCAACGTTACTCACCTATCGAGAAGGAAAAAAGCGCCTCAGCGTCTTAAGTAAAGTCGGCCACATATTCACAGGTCGGAGTTTCCCGAGTCGATAACTCCTGAGCTAAACGCTGTTACTACACAAAACGCGGTTGTAGCTGCCTCTCTACATTACTACGATAGAAAAGAGGTGTTATTTGTGTAGTAACAGCGTTTAGCTCAGGAGTTATTGACTCGGGAAACTCCAACCTGTGAATATGTGGCCGACTTCCTGCTCCTTCAGTTCTCTCCAGCGCTGGAAAGCTGATCCTATATTAACACGTCCTACTTCTTGTCCTTATCGTAAGTCTTTCTTCTCTTTCTTTCTTTGTTTTTATCCTCCATGTCGATGTTAAAACCGCTTTCTGCTAACGTCACACATGCACACCGAACACTCTCTCCGCCACATATTGACAAGCCCCGCCCCTTTCTGCTCATTGGCTACACGATTGGTTTGATTTTTGTTTTGATTTTTGTTAAGTATTCGGCCCGACTCAGTTTTCTGAAGCATTTTTCAAAAATCAGAGACCGCACCTTTAAGGTTGGTCTTGCTTTTTTTTTTTTTTTTAATGTCTTTCACATTACTCAGTATGCTCTTGATTATTAAAAGCTGGTTCCTTTTCTACAACAAGTGTTTGATTCCTATTATACTACTACAATTTACCAACAATTACAGCGTTTGCTCACTAACCACTCTGTCTTGCAGTTAATAGGAAAAAAATGCTGGTGATATTACAGGGAATCTGGTGTCCTGGTGGCTTAGTGGTTAACAGGTTTGTCTTACTTCTCTGGGATTGGAAAAATTCCTGGCTCTATGCTGTGTGTGTGGAATTTGCATATGTTCTCTTTGCTTCAGGGGTTTCCTACAGCTTCTCTGGGTCCCATCCTAAAGACAAAGACATGTAGATTGATTTGCTTCTCCAAGTTTAATGAGTGTGTGATTGTGTCCTGTGATGTGTTGATGCTCTGTCCAGGCACCACATGACCCAGAAGATACACAATTTGCAAAATGAATGGAGGAATTGATGGATAATGTAAGACACCCTGGAGAAGGCGAGAAGGTTCTAGTTCCCTAAATACATATCGTGGATAATTTGGAGATTAATTGAGTAATTGACTAACCCTAACCCTAACCCTAACCCAACATCTATTGGAAGTTCATGCCAACACCTTGGTGCAGAATAGAGAAGAACCTTGCTGTATACATACGTCTTACCCAGAGAGATGTTGGGACCAGTTAAGCAGTTAGTAGATCTGAGGGAGGTGCAGTGTGAGGAGGTAGGATGGAGCCGGTCCATTTTTGCTTTGTAGGCAAGCATCAGTGTTGTGAAACAGCTACTGGAAGCCAGTGGAGGGAGCGCAGCAGTCGGGTGGTGTGTGAGAACTTGAAAAAAATTGTACAGTTACATTTTGGATCATTTGCAGTGGACAAAATGTGTCCAGACGTAGACCTGACAGCAGTGAGATGCAGTAGGAAGGACACATACAGTAAATGAGGCTTAAAGATATATTTATAAAGAGTCAATTACCAGCTATGTTGTGAGATCCAGCATCCTTCTGAGGTTTGACTGTTTTCTAGTTCCAGTCTCTGTGGATTGATTCTAACTCCACCAGCCATAATTATTATTTTTTTAATACTGCATAAATAAATAGACTGTCAGCTTTGGTTATTTACAATAATAACACAACAATCTGACAGCATGTCGGTATCAAAAGAGGATTGTGTGACATTTCAGACACATCGGTAAAGCACTAGTCATGACAAGGCTATTACTGAGAGCTTAAAAAGACAGAGCTTTGAAAAGCGCTTAGATGTAAATCCCTCTCTCTCATTTCTAGACATGTTCTATTAGTTTTTTATTTAGTGAACAACGGTCATTCAAAAACATACAAAAACTCCAAAAAGAACGAAGCCACAGCGTTTCCCGAAGGAGACAACGTGTTAATCAGTGTGTAGACGCTGAATGTTTTTAGTGTTGACTTTTCTCAGATCCGTTGTCTGTGAAGTAACACTTATAGCCTCAGCTTAGCACATGAGAATGTCTGTAATTAACAGCTAAAATTAACTTGGAGACATTTACGGATGCCGTTTTATCGTTTTTTAGTGTTAGAGATAAATCCCACTTACATTGCTAAATTTATCTTTGTAAATGATGTAAAAGTCTTCTTAAAGCTGTGGTCTCCGATGTTTGAAAGCCAATGTTGACATATAAAATCACCAAAACAAACACGCCCCTAGCCCAAATGGGTCCCGCCCTGTATCGATAGCTCCGCCCACTCATACATACGTAAACCAGGCACCTAACAGAAAGAAACGTGTCTTTATCATAGCTGAAGGGAAGAACAATACGATTGTAGATAAACAAACAAGCAAAAATGCCACACAAGCATAATCATGTAAAGGACAAAGGCATATATTAGTTCTGTGTAACAAAGCAAAACCAACGTTACTCACCTATCGAGAAGGAAAAAAGCGCCTCGGCGTCTTAAGTAAAGTCGGCCACATATTCACAGGTCGGAGTTTCCCGAGTCGATAACTCCTGAGCTAAACGCTGTTACTACACAAAACGCGGTTGTAGCTGCCTCTCTACATTACTACGATAGAAAAGAGGTGTTATTTGTGTAGTAACAGTGTTTAGCTCAGGAGTTATTGACTCGGGAAACTCCAACCTGTGAATATGTGGCCAACTTCCTGCTCCTTCAGTTCTCTCCAGCGCTGGAAAGCTGATCCTATATTAACACGTCCTACTTCTTGTCCTTATCGTAAGTCTTTCTTCTCTTTCTTTCTTTGTTTTTATCCTCCATGTCGATGTTAAAACCGCTTTCTGCTAATGTCACACATGCACACTGAACGCTCTCTCCACCCATATCGACAAGCCCCGCCCCTTTCTGCTCATTGGCTACACGTTAGTCTTTTTGTTTTGTTTTGTTAGTCGTCCCGACTCAGTTTTCTGAAGCATTTCTCAAAAATCGGAGACGGCACCTTTAAGTTCCTTTTTTTTTCATACTACGGCAGTCTTCCATTCTTGTGCTCTGATTGGTCATTAGTGCTGAAAGTAATGCAGGTTTTGTGATTATCATTTATTTATTTATTTATTTATTTATTTATTTATTTATTTATTTTTCATTACTATATCTAGTCTAGGATGCATGCCAGTATAAATGGTGACTTGTCAGACTTCCAAAGGGGACAGATGGTGGGAGCCCTTGTAGCAGGGTCATTAGTAACCTTTACAGCCCTCTTTGGTCTTTTAAGGGAAACAGTCTCCACAATTATGACTGCATATATGAAGCATACGAAGGGCTTCATCACGGAAGAACAATGGACGAAAAACAATTTTTAATGATAGGGAACGCCGAACACTAGGAAGGATTGTGTCCAAATGACCCAAAGCTACTGCAACAAAAATGACATAGAACGTTATATACACCTTTAATAATAATAATAATAATAATAATAATAATAATAATATTTACATTGTATTAGAATTTTCATTTAATTTTATTTAATGGAATTAGGTTAAGGCATAATTTATTTCCAAGTGGATATAAGTACAGTTTTATCTGAGCTCTGAGTTACACCAGACTCTCTTCCTATTTCAGCTTGACCACTGTGGTGGATCCCAAATGCAGCACCATGTCTAATCAAGCAGCACCGTGACCTTCTACACTTCATGCTAGTCCCTTATTGGAGCTCATCGCATGAATTTCTTGATGCTTCATAGAGAGCAACCAGAAGAACCTTATGGAAATTCCCCACAGTCCGCAAGTCAACACTGCACGCTAATCGGCCTGCGACTCGACTCTATTCACTGGTGTTTTCGTGATACGGAACAAACCGGCCGACTTTTTTCTCCCCATTTTCCCTGTCAGCTTAGCACAGGGCTAAATGCTGGGATTGTTTACTGCTTCATTTGTTAGTCACTTTGGATAAAATTGCCTGCCAAAAGAATAAATGTAGATGTAATTGGAGGAGGGTACAGCACATCCTCATCTGCAGGAGAAAGTACAGAGGCTGTCAAGAAAAAGAGGGACATAGACAGAGAGAGACAGGGACACAGGGAGGGAGGGAGAAAGGGAAGGATGAAGGGACGGAGGTACTGTTGTACTTCTGCCAGCTTGGTAATTGGATATTTTAATGAGACGCCATATTTCTGCCTTGTGTGGGTGTTTGATAAAGCAGAACTCATAATTAATCTTTGTAGCTTCATTAACTCAACTGACAACAGCAAGCCATTATACACGTCATATATATTATGTACCCTCTCTGTCTCTCTCTCTCTCTCTATTTCTCTCTGTCTGGACTTTTTCTTCTACGCTATCATGTGTGAGAAAAAGAAACAGCATGGCACATGTTACACCTGACAACACCTTTGTGATAAAGCCATTTCAGCAGGAGAGCTGAGCCTGATGAATCTGTCTATATGCCGTATAAATAGTGACGTGACATACGGCTAAATACTCAGAATTTGTTCTCTGCACTTAACCCATCCAAAGTGCACACACACAGCAGTGAACACACACACTGTGAACACACACTCGGAGCAGTGGGCAGCCAAGCCATTTATACTGCGGCACCCGGGTAGCAGTTGCGGGGGGATTCGGTGCCTCAGTTGTGACCGGCCCGAGACTCGAACCCACAACCTTCGGGTTACGAGTCAGACTCTCTAACCCTTAAGCCATGACTGCCATAATCTTTACTATAATTACTCTAAACCTATCCTATTGTAGTTAAGTCTTCTATAAATAGATTAATACACTCCTATATAGTTTATATGTTTGTGTTTCTTCCTCTAGAAAAGAATCCACTCGTATTTGATATATTTTACTCTCAGAGCTTATTTTAAGATCTTTATCTGCTTCAGATTTAATACCAAGATAATGCATGAGTAGAATGAAGCGTTCCTTTGTAGATGTCTTCAGAGGATTGTGATGTCCCTGGACATGTTTAGAAGAATAAGAACTGGAATGGACCCAGACTCTGCATGTCACATGTAATAATGAACAATGTCCTTAACAATGTGACTTATATCTATCTCATGTGTACTCCTGACAGGTTGAGGGATAAGGGTCTTGCTCAAGGATGCAGAAGTAGCCCCTTGGCAGTGGTGGCACTTGGTAACCTTAAAATCAGAAGTGTATTCCTCTATGTTATTTCCTGTATATAATCTGAATGTCGGGGGCACAGTGGCTTATTGGTTAGCACGTTCACCTCACACCTCCAGGGTTGGGGGTTCGTTTCCCGCCTCCGCCTTGTGTGTGTGGAGTTTGCATGTTCTCCCCGTGCCTCGGGGGTTTCCTCCGGGTACTCCGGTTTCCTCCCCCGGTCCAAAGACATGCATGGTAGGTTGATTGGCATCTCTGGAAAATTGTCCGTAGTGTGTGAGTGTGTGAGTGAATGAGAGTGTGTGTGCCCTGTGATGGGTTGGCACTCCGTCCAGGGTGTATCCTGCCTCGATGCCCGATGACGCCTGAGATAGGCACAGTAACCCGAGAAGTTTGTATAAGTGGTAGTGAATGAATGAATCTGAATGTTTTTTTGTACCTCCAAATTAAATCTGACCTCTCTGATACCGGATAATGTCATCCTATGTCTGGAAACTGTAGGGGTGCCATTAGTTTTGAGCACCATGTTATTTTCTCCCGTCGTTATATTTCCATTTTGTGTTTTCTTTCATTTTTCTTTCTTTGATATAATTATGGGTTAACAGTATATATTTTTAGGCTTCTTCCGTACTCGCTCTGATTGCTGCCACTCCTACAGCTTCACCTTCTATATATTTACAATACATTTGCATGAAAATGACCAATTTGTTGTCTGGTTGCTGTGATTTATTCTACAACCCTCATTTCATCTAACACCAAGATTACTATAACCTTGTTTTGTCACTCCTGTGTCTTGTAGCTCACTGTTTCTTGAGTGATTTCCTGATGCAAATTTCTTACACTTCTTTTCCAATACATTGATGATATCATTGGCTTTAATACCTACATACTGTACTGTATGTACTGAGCTTTAGTGGTTCACTACTCAGTAAATTTAATGGTACAGAGGACCAAAATGGACTAGGACCTTCTAACCTTAGCGCTCTTAACACTCCTCGCACTGCACCTCGCTCCAACTGATCTCGACCGCTACCACCATCTCTCATGGCTTCTCAAGGAATGTACTTACCAAGAGTCTTGTTTGTTTTGGCATCGAGGTGGTGAAATGAACATCCCCTAGATATCCAAACAGCTGAGTCACTGCATATGTGCTGAGTTTCAGTGGTTCATTACTCAGATCTCTCTTAAAATTTGATGGCACAGCGGACCAAGTACTGCCCCTTGAGGGGCACCGGGGAAGAGTCTATTTGAGTAGGTGCTAATATAATCTATATCATCTGATATAACTCTGTCTGCATGGAAACTTCACCATGCTGGACCACTAAGTCCAAAGCTTGGGACCGTAATTGCCTGACAGTGTAGAACACTCAGGTTCCCAAACTAGGGGTTTTGACCCCTAAGGAACATGTTGGGTTACTTAAAAGTGGTTAAAGATAGTCAAAATGTCCTTTTTGTTTTGTATTAAATACATTGTGAGTACAGCTTTAACGTTGTCAGTGTCATGGTTACCCTGGACAATCCTCTAGACCACCAGAAGACAACCTTCTGCTTATATAAATTTTTTTGGGTTTGTTCCACTTCCCTCTGGTCATACTCATTTTGTATTGTCTCATTAGTGTTACACTATTTAACTCGTGTCTTTAACTGGTGATGCCACATTGTGTTTGTTGTCCTGAAACCCACAGCCTTGTACCTAGTGTTTGCTTAAACTGCTTTTGTTTATGTTCCACTGATTGCTTATTCCTTTGACACCTTATGTATAAATCTAGCTGCATTTGCATGTGTTTACCGCCGTATTGCGACGATCACATTCAGAAAAGCCACGATGATTGGTACGTGTTATTCTTTGTCTTGCACCAAAATTTACATGAAACACTTACACAAACCCACTTGTATAATTGCGGTTTATTGTTAAACCTCTCATATCACCTTCAAATACTCCACAAGTTCTGTTTTGTCTTCCAGACTTGTAGATTTTCTAGTTTACTAAATACTTTTAAATGTTAGATTTAAGCAGTGTTGGGCAGTAACGTGTTACCGTAACGCAGATACTTTTAACAGTAACTAATACTCTAACGCATTACTTACAATAAATTAACTCTGTTACCATTACCATACGGTGCGTTTGTCTACTTTTTTAAATGAATTCGTTTAGACTGAAGTGTAGCCTACAGACTAACCTGTTTACAGCAGCGACGCATTGTAGGATCGGTGGACGCCGACCTGTAAACACGAAGACGCCGTGCCGTGGGCGTGTTTCCGTTTATTCAAGTACGTGCGGCAGTAACGGCGAGTCGACGAGGCGAGAGCAAGACGAGTTTCTCAAAGTGGAAATTTGCTCATTATTTAACTTTAATTGAGCATAAAGACAAAAACCTTTTAGTCAAATGTAAGCTGTGTCTTTCTGGTTCGAAGGTCCGATCTACTGCCATGAACAGCAACTCCAATCTGTCGAAGCACCTCCAGAAACTACGCGCCTCGACGAAGCTAGAAGCTAACACTGTGTCGGCGGACACACTCGGAGTGAGTCAAGCCCCTCCAACAAAACAACAGCGACTAGATTTTAACCGGACTGTTAGCCAGGGACAGATCAGCAAACAGTGTTGTGTTTTATAGACCATAACGCATAAAAGGGCAATAATGGGAACAATAACTAATAAGTTACTTCTAACAGTAAAGCATTTTTCTTAGTAATTAGCACAACACTGGATTTAAGTTTTTAATTCGAGATATTGGAACAACCGTGCTTGTGTTAGCATGTTAGTTATTTTCCAAAAAGACTGGATTCAGTGCGAGGAATATTCCTTTGTTTTTCATTCACTGACATTAAATTACATTGCGGATGTCAATGATGTAACACGATGTTTAACTGTTACAGCAGTCCTATATTATAAATCTATACTTATTAAGGCTCGGAGTGACAGAAAATAGTTTGGCTTTCTGTTTATCATGCACTCAGTTTATTTTGCACTCGTCTCACTTTGCTGTGTATTTGCACTTCGTTATACAATTTTTTCATAATGCGGTTATAATGAAGTGTGTAATTGCTGCATTCCCTCCGCTGGCTTCTGGAAGCTGTACAGTACAGATGCAGCTCGCTCCTTCTGATCTTCGAGCACTGCTCGCCTGGTACCGTTATCTTCAGGGTACTAGATTCTTCTTTCTTCTGGCACCGAGATGGTGGAATGAACTTAGGGTTAGGGTTAGGGTTAGGGTAAGGGTTAGGGTTAGGGTTAGGGTTAGGGTTAGGGTTAAGATGTTCCACTAGCCAATTGTCTTTAAACAGTGGTTGAAGATCAACCTCTTCTTGAAATAATTAGCGTAGCGTTTATTTATTTTTTCCGTTTTGTTTACATATAATTCAAAAATTCCTCCCAAAAGAGATTTTCGACTGAATTTTTTCTTAGCCTGTGTCCTAGTGAACAGACCAGTCTTGATGAATCACTCTGGATAAGGGCCGATAATGATGGACCGAGATGCACCACTGTAATATTAATGCGCAATTTCTTTTACTAACGATGGTTGTGCTGAACTCATTATGTGGTCGCTCAGTGATTATGTATTACTAATCCAAAGGTCAGGAGTTCAAATCCCAGCGCGACTGTTGTGCCCTTGAGCAAGGTACTGCTCAGAGAATCCCATTCCAGCTGTATCATGAGCTTAATCCTCTACCAAAAGCTTCATTTTGATCTTCTGACACGTTACTTTTGCTCTCAACCTTCCCACTGAAAAATCTCATCCCATTTTGTAGATGACTCAGCAGTCCAGACTCGGCAGTGCAGGACTGATGAGACAAAAGTTGAACTTTTCGGAAGGTGTGTGTCCCATTACATCTGGTGTAAACGTAACACTGCATCTCAGAAAAAAGAACATCATACCAACAGTAAAACATGGTGGTGGTAGTGTGATGGTTTGGGGCTGTTTTACTGCTTCAGGACCTGGAAGAATTGCTGTGATAAACTCATGGAACCATGAATTCTGCTGTCTACCAAAACATCCTGAAGGACAAAGTGCGGCCATCTGTTCGTGACCTCAAGCTGAAGCTAATTTGGGACATTGATCAGTAAGTCCACCTCTGAATGGCTGAAGAAAGACAAAATAAAGACATTGGAGTTGACCTGAATCCTATTGAGATGCTGTGGCAGGACCTTAAAAAGGTGGTTTATGCTCGAAACCCTCCAATGTGGCTGAATTACAACAATTCTGCAAAGATGAGTGGACCAAAATCCCCCCACAGCCTCGGCTGTAACAGACTCAATGCAAGTTATCGCAAACGCACGATTGCAGTTCTTGCTGCTAAGGGAGGACCAACCAGTTATTAGGTTTAGGGGGCAAACACTTTTTGACACAGGGACATGTGGGTTTGGACTTTGTTTTCCCTTAATAATAAAAACCTTCATTTAAAAACTGCATGTTGTGTTTACTTCTGTTATCTTTGACTAATAATTAAATTCGTTTGATGATCTGGAACATTAAAGAGTGACAAATGTGCAAAAAATAAAAAATAAAAAAAAAAATCAGGAAGGGGGCCAAGACTTTTTATACTGTATATATCAACTCTTTTGTATCTGTGTTTATCAGTCATTGTTTTGTGAGTGTCAGGTTCAAATGTCATTGTTATGTTTTGTTACTTATGTTGGATTTGTCCCATGTTTGGATTTAGTCTCATTGTACTTTACTTTCCTTAATTAAAGCCATCGGTGCCGAGATTTCATTAAAGACACGTCTCCAGTGTCAGTGCGAAAATATGAGATAATTTTTTTAAAAATGTAAAAGTGCCGTCTTATTATAAAGGAGGGGAATAAAAGACAAACGCAGTGAGGGCTGTAACGGAAAAATAATTAACGATAAAATTAAATCGACATTTAAGAGGTTTTAATCCCAAGGACGGTCGTACAATTGTATCACTGATTAGTCAGGGGCAAAAACTTTTAGTAAGCTGGAATTGGTTCTGTGCACAGAGCTCACCCCTTAGGATCCCTTAATAACCAAGCTAGTCTTAAATAATTCCACAGGTGGTTAGTGAGGGCCAAAGTGTAATCAGTGATGTCATGATAAAGTCATCTCCATGCATGTCTGATGAGGCTCCTGATAAACACCGCAATTAGCAATAAATCAAGGCTAAGTTATTATTTTTTTATCTCTGTATCATTTTTAGTAAACGTCTCAGAAAGCGAGGCCACGTTTGCTTGACATGGCTCATTTACTGCGAAAGCTGAAACAAGCCTCATTATCTCCTGACATTAACCTGAATTACCCCGATAATGACAGTCTCAACAGGTTCCTCTGCTGGAAGGAAGCCAGATGCGCAGTGGTGAGATGTCACGTTATAATTACACCATCACATAATAATCAACCTCAGCACCATGAGAGGAGGAGCAGCACTGTCGCACTTAAATGTGAGAGGAAACCTGCAAAATAGCTTCCACTCAAGTAAGGAAGACTCCAAAACTATTATTATTATTATTATTATTATTATTATTATTATTATTATTATTATTATTATGAGCTTTTGACTGTTTATGAAAAAAAAAATTTACATGTACCTAAGCAGCAGCACTTGTGCATGACATGTCATGAGTGTGAGACAGATCACATGTGTAAAACAGGTCAGAAGTGTGTGAGACAGGTCAGGAGTGTGTGAGACAGGCATTAGGGTTTAAGACAAGTGTTAGTGTGTGAGCCTGGTGTTAATGTGAGACAGGTGTTAGTGTGTAAGACAGATGTTAATGTGTAAGACAGGTCTTAATGTGTGAGACAGGTGTTAGTGTCAGACAGGTGTAAGACTGGTGTTAGTGTGTGAGACAGGTGTTAGTGTGTGAGACAGGTGTTAACGTGCAAGACAGGTGTTAGTGTGAGAGACAGGTGTAAGTGAGTGAGACAGGTGTAAGTGTGAGAGACAGGTGTAAGTGTGAGAGACAGGTGTAAGTGTGAGACAGGTGTACGTGTGAGAGACAGGTGTAAGTGTGAGAGACAGGTGTAAGTGTGAGAGACAGGTGTAAGTGTGAGAGACAGGTGTAAGTGTGAGACAGGTGTAAGTGTGAGAGACAGGTGTAAGTGTGAGAGACAGGTGTACGTGTGAGACAGGTGTACGTGTGAGACAGGTGTAAGTGTGAGACAGGTGTAAGTGAGAGAGACAGGTGTAAGTGAGAGAGACAGGTGTAAGTGTGAGAGACAGGTGTAAGTGAGAGACAGAGGTGTAAGTGTGAGAGACAGGTGTAAGTGTGAGAGACAGGTGTAAGTGTGAGACAGGTGTAAGTGTGAGAGACAGGTGTAAGTGTGAGACAGGTGTAAGTGAGAGACAGATGTAAGTGTGAGACAGGTGTAAGTGTGAGACAGGTGTAAGTGTGAGACAGGTGTAAGTGTGAGAGACAGGTGTAAGTGAGAGACAGGTGTAAGTGTGAGACAGGTGTAAGTGTGAGACAGGTGTACATGTGAGAGACAGGTGTAAGTGAGAGACAGGTGTAAGTGTGAGACAGGTGTAAGTGTGAGACAGGTGTAAGTGTGAGAGACAGGTGTAAGTGTGAGACAGGTGTAAGTGTGAGACAGGTGTAAGTGTGAGACAGGTGTACGTGTGAGACAGCCCCCAGTGAACTCCACACAGACAGTTAGTTATAAAACTGCAGGAACTGAATAAAACATGTCACGTGTTTCATCACAGACATGAGCTGCTAAAGTGAGCCGTGAGACTCAAACAGAGCCAAAGCACAAAGCTGTAGAGCTGCAGAAATGTCACCTGCTCTGGAGACTTGGACCTGAGATTAGATTCTGTCTAATGATTATTTAGCACCACCTCAGTGTTCTGTGTGTCGGTGGAGTTTCTGTGTGCACCTCCTAAAAGCCTGTTTACTTCCTAATGACTGAAGGAGATGTGAAGATGTTTTCAGCCCTAAATTTCCCTCAGATGAAGATTTCCTTTGTCAGGAAGTGAAAAGAGAGAAACGTGTTAGCTGAAGTCAGCCGAATGATGTGAGACCGACAGGAAGGAAAAATAAATCCCCAAATCGTTTATGCTTTGTGTCATGAACAAAATCTGCCGAGTGAAATGTTTATAGCTGTTGTTATCTGTAATATTCTACACAGTCAGAACATTCGTCTCGTAGATGTTCCGAGACATCGGGCAACTAGAAATGGATAAAAATTCTTATGCGGCATCTGTTTTAAACATGACACTTTAGAGCTGAGAGAATTCTGAGTAAGCAAAACTGCTCACGACGAGTCAAATACAACCCAACGGACGTGTTGACGAGGGTGCCAATAATTATGGACCACACTCTGTACGCACCGTATGGTATATATATATATAATCCGCTCCGGAATTATTGACACACTTGGTGAAGATGGTTAAAAACAGGTCACAGGGAGCCTGTGCCTATCTCAGGCGTCATCGGGCATCGAGGCAGGATACACCCTGGACGGAGTGCCAACCCATCACAGGACACACACACACTCTCATTCACTCACACACACACACACACACTACGGACAATTTTCCAGAGATGCCAATCAACCTACCATGCATGTCTTTGGACCGGGGGAGGAAACCGGAGTACCCGGAGGAAACCCCCGAGGCACGGGAGGTGGGAATCGAACCCCAATCCTGGCGGTGTGAGGCGAACGTGCTAACCACTATAATTTAGAATTATTTCTATAGAGATATAGATCTGACTCTACTATAAGGTGCGATGCTCCAACTGTCCCTGGTGACTCTTCATCATATCACCTTCATCCTGTCACACTAAACCCTGCTGCAACCTTCTCTAATTTACATATTCATACATAAACGATCCTGATTGGATGAATCCAGCACGGTGATAAACCTCCGCTTTAAATACCGACTCGTCTCTTGCTGCCTGGCGATAACCTACAGAGCCATTTTCACCTGTTTAAGTGTTTCTACGTCCTGGTTTTAACCTGAGATTAGGTTTTCACGTGTCGTTCGGGTTTTTACTGGGTTTCTGTTGCTAAGCAACCAGCGTAATGAAAAAGAATTATCGTTGTTTTTTTTTTTTTTGGTTGGTTTTTTTTAGTACTTTCCATTTTATACCAATTTAAATTTGGCCCATTTCTAAAAATCATGCGTAATAATGGAATATGAATAAAACTAGTGCATCAAATCTATTATTAAAATAAATGAATGAATAAATAAATAAATAAATAAATAAATAAAACTATTTAAATAGAACTAGATAAATAGGAGAACTGTTTATTCATAATGTCCAAATTTTACAGAAAAAAAAAGGAACTATAATTATAAATATTGAACTGATTTTAGTAAAAAAAATAAAATAAAAAAATAAAAAATGTTTGAAATATGATAAATATCAAATATCTGGAAAGTAATTAGTGATTATTTTGTAGAAACGTTGTAGCAGAAAAATGCAGAATGACGATTTGTCCGATATCAAGATCATATTAAACCGTCTCAAGTTTCTGAAAGCAGCGTTAGTTCTAACAGCTCGTCATAAGTATTGGCACCCCCCTGTCCGTGCCACCATCACAGCGCGGTGTCTTCTGCCGTATACAGTGCGAACGCTCCGGCTCTGAGCTTTCTCTTCTCCAGGCTTCTCCATCTCTGTTTAACTCCATTTCACTATTCAGCAAATTGAAATGGAAACGTTTGAGTTTCTGAATTTATCAAACACGCCTCCAGCATTTTTGCTTCCTGTTGTGTGGGAAATTAGGACGATTTTTATTCTGCTTTTTTTGCCAGAAAGTAACGTTGAGCAATAATTCACAAACATGAAGCTAGGCGAGGCGTCTCTGCACTGACGTGGCACTCAGAATGTGTGTGTGTGTGTGTGTGTGAGTGTGTGTGTGTGTGTGTGTGTGTGTTTATGAGAAAACTGAAATGACTTTTAGTAAATCTTCAAGGACTTCAAGCACTACATCTTGATTCTGTGTGGCATCCACGTAAAACCTCCGCCTTTGTTCTTTATTATTCATGTCTTCTCAAAGGAAGTCTCTCTGACATTGTTTTAGATTTTTCCTTTTTTTTTCTGTCTCTTAATCTTTCAGGTTGTGAGTCTATAAAGGACACGGAATCAAACTAAACAGGAGTCGTCCAATTCCACAGTGATTTGAAGAACGACGTCATACATTTTGTCTGTTTTTATTTACGTTAAATGACGTGGAAACAAGTCAGTCCCTGTTGTCGCTTACGTTATAGCGGTTATGAAGGGCCGTTCCCTCAGAAGCTTTTCTTTATTACCTCTCGAGGTCATTTAACAAGACGAGAAACACGCGGCTTGTCATGTTACTGAGAAACTGGAAAGAAGTTTCCTAAACTTCCAGCTTCGTCCCTGACACTGCAGACTCCTTTCATACGTGATACATAAACACATTTCTCCTGATAGAACTCTTCAAATCATCAACACTAATTTTTTATTAAATGAAGTGAATCAGCTGTTACTATAGAAACCGTAGAAAATCAATTAGGACCTTCCGACCAATTAGAATCCAGAAATCCAGAGTGCTGTGGGATGAGATGCATTAGAACTCAGGAAGCTGCTATGGACAACCAGTCTGGAGTGTGTGTGTGTGTGTGTGTGTGTGTGTGTGTACATTTATCACACCTTTGAGAACATCGTTGAGTTTGTGTAAATTTCCATGTAAGAGATGAAGACCTCAGCTGATGGCTTTAATGGAGTTTTGTGGGCGGGGCTAAATGTAAATCAGCTGTGATTTTAATGCACCTAGTAAATTGCTGCTGATTCATATTAATCCTATTCAGGAAGAAAATATGCTGAAAACTGAGGTGGGGATTTTTAGTTCACGGGAACATTTTTACACATCGAGTATTGTTTAGGTTTTTGATAAAGAAATATCGCTTGCTAACGTCTTGCTGATTTGCATGAGCCTCTGACAAGGCTATAAATGATCAGGGACTTTTACATTTTATGTACATTTAATTAGAACATATACATTTGGCCACACCCACAATACAATTTGCATGTAGCCACGGCCACGATAACAGAAACGTTTAGCCACACCCGTAACAGCGATTGCATTTAGCCACGCCCATAATGGCATTTACATTTAGCTACCCCTACAATACCGTTTCCATTTGGTCACACCCACAATCATATTTTATTTGGCCACACCCACAATAACATTTACATAAAACCGAGAGCAAATTAAAATTTGTACTTAACCCACAATAACAGTCATATTTTTATTTACACAATACATTTATTTACTTATAATAAACTACTTAATATTAATCCAAACAAAGGTGCAACAAATTAACAACTTCTCTACAATCTCTTTCTCTCATGGCAATAATCTGAAATGGTGAATTTTTACAAAACATTTATTACGAAGATGAAGAGAAAAAACGCAGTTTAGATCATTAATGATTTAATATGGAAATGTACAAACACACTGTGTGAAATGCAACAGAGTAACTTTTCGCAGTTAATGCGATTTTCAGGAATATCGAATAAACTCCTTAGTATCCGGTTTGATGAATGAGTCTCGATGTAACTCCAAGTGTTGTTTTTCTAATGAACTCTGTGAGAGGTTCCTCTTCTTCCTCTTCTTCTTTAAAAATCCATTCACACACCTTCTGTAGAGCTCGCCGTAGAGTACGGCCATCCGCATCGACTCGCGACACGCTGCATATTTAACACTACATGCAGCACCACCTGATTAGAATCCTTACAACATGTCATGATGGAAATAAACTGGGGAAACGGTGCAGCCCGAGTGCAGGCTAACACGCTAATCGGGACCCCTGCTGTAACTTAAACTTTTGTTCTGTTTTGCTAATTATTAATCGGAGAGGGTACAGCCGCTCTGGGGCTCGAGCGTGAAAACCCCAGCAGAGCCAACGATCTGCGACTCAGCGCTGCTAATTAATAAATCCCTTAATTAGCTCTGTCAAGGGCGAAGTAGGCATTTCGAGGGGAAAGTTTCACATGCTAATGACCTCGTGTGTTACAACAAGGCAGCAGGAACAGATGTTTCTGTTCTGCTGTGTGTGTGTGTGTGTGTGTGTGTGTGTGTGTGTGTGTGTGTGTGTGTGTGTGTGTGTGTTTGTGGTAATGTGTTTTAATCCTCAAGAGAAAATAATGCTAGGCACAATGGAATAGGAGGCTATTAATGTCTAAGTGCAGGTGCTTTTACAAAGGTTTTCTTCTTCTTCATTAATAAATCCAATCCAAATTCAGCAGTAATATAAAACATGGACTCCACAAGACCTCTGTAGGCAAGCTGTGGTTTCTGGCCCCAAGACATATTAACAGCAAGTCCTGTAAACTGTAAGGTGGAGCCTGCATGGATCAGACTGGCTTGTTCAACACGTCCCACACGACCATGATCAGATTGAGACCTGTGGAATTTGAGATCTGAGATTACTATAAAGGGGTGTATCAGGTCTTTATCTGTGTTTAGGTAGGTTCTACATATCAAAGTAACATTCACATGAACGTCAGGACCCATGGTGTGTCAGCAAAACATTGCCCAGAGCATCACGCTGCCTCCACCGGCTTGCCTCCTGCCCATTGTGCATCCTGGTGCCATCTATTTCCTGGGTAAGTGACACAGATACAACCAGCCGTCCATATGGTGTCAAAAAAAAGTGATTAATTAGACCAGCCCTTCTCCTAATATTGCTCAATGAACCAGTTATGAAGGGGACGAAGCTTGGGGGTTTGAATCCCAGAACAAGCCGCCACAGCTGGGCCCCTGAGCAAGGCCCTTAACCCTCAGCTGTCCAGATGGATGAAAATGCAAGTCGCTTTGGATAATGGAGTCTGCCAAATGTGTCCATTGTAGGAGCTCTGGATGTGATCCAGGACTCAGCATGGTCACTCAAACCGTCTGCAGCTACTGTACAGATCTCCATACACAGCAAGCTGTAATTCTCTGTATGACCTGACTCATTTCTATCAGAGCCAGAATTCAGCCTTCTCATCTCATGCATGTCGATGAGCCTTGGGCAGCCATGACCATGTCACTGGTTCGCCGGATGTTCTTATCGGAGCACGTTTGGTAAGTTCTAACCAGAAAGACCTTGTTTTGTAAATTTTGACCCAGTCATCTAGACCTCACAATCTGTCCCCTGTCAAACTCACACAGATCCTTATGCTTGCTCATATATCACAGGCCTATAATAATATAATCCGTGTCATTCGCTTCGTCTGTCAGTGGTATTAGCGTCAGGAGAAAAACATAAACCACAAGTCTGTGCTCCAGGTAAATGTGGCGTGGTTAATTAAAGATTATTCGTTTGGAAAGGATCCAAAAACTTTTCCCCGTTTATCACAACATCAGCATCGCCGCGTCTTTGATGATACAGCATGAATTCTTTAGCACTATAGTAAACATACAGATTAAACTCATTAGCATGCAGCTGAAGCACACCGGCTTTCTTGTTGACGTCTCAACGTCTCAGCGATTCATTACCACACACCGGGGTGAAGAAAAAAAGCTGACGTGAAAGAAAGTGTAAGATTTCTTCAAACCTGTGTAAATAAGCTTCAGCAAGCTGCTGCCTGAGCTTGATTTGTTCCATACACTGAATAAAAAGCTCATTTGACTCGTGTACACTTTTGACTCCGAGAGACGGCACGGAGGAAACGGCCTTATGACTCTGATCTCCGAGGATTCGCTGATACGGCAATCGATAATAAAGAGAAACATCTGCTGGTGCCTGTAATTCTTTAGATAAGTGTTTCACCTTGTTCACCACTGTGGAGCTGTACGGAATAATCCGATCAGTGCGGATACGTTTTCCTTTTGTGATTCAGTAAAAAGAAAAAAACAAAAACATTGAAGTTAGAAATATATAGTTAACCTTAAAAACGTTTGAGAAACGCTTCAGAAAACCGAGTCGAGACGAGAAACGAAACAAAAATCAAAACAAACGTGTAGCCAATGAGCAGAAAGGGGCGGGGCTTGTCGATATGGGTGGAGAGAGTGTTCAGTGTGCATGTGTGACATTAGCAGAAAGCGATTTTAACATCGACATGGAGGACAAAAACAAAGAAAGAAAGAGAAGAAAGACTTACGATAAGGACAAGAAGTAGGACGTGTTAATATAGGATCAGCTTTCCAGCGCTGGAGAGAACTGAAGGAGCAGGAAGTTGGCCACATATTCACAGGTTGGAGTTTCCCGAGTCAATAACTCCTGAGCTAAACGCTGTTACTACACAAATAACACCTCTTTTCTATCGTAGTAATGTAGAGAGGCAGCTACAACCGCGTTTTGTGTAGTAACAGCGTTTAGCTCAGGAGTTATCGACTCGGGAAACTCCGACCTGTGAATATGCGCGCAGGCAGATATGTGAAAGTGACGTGACATACGGCTAAGTTCAGTGACCCATACTCAGAATTTGTTCACTGCATTTAACCCGTCCAAAGTGCACACACACAACAGTGAACACACACACCGTGAACACACACCCGGAGCAGTGGGCAGCGCGGGGAGCAGTTGGGGGGTTCGGTGCCTTGCTCAAGGGCACCTCAGACGTGGCCGGCCCGAGACTCAAACTCACAACCTTAGGATTACGAGTCAGACTCTCTAACCAGTAGGCCACAACTTGCCCACTGAACACTCTCTCCGCCCATATCGACAAGACACGCCCCTTTCTGCTCATTGGCTACACGTTTGTTTTGATTTTTGTTTTGTTTTTAGAAGCATTTCTCAAATATTGGAGACCCCACCTTTAAGCTTTAAGGTTGTTTTCTGTTTCCATACTTCTGTAAAGCTGCATTGAGACAATGTGAATTGTGTAAAGTGCAAGAAATATAAACTAAATCGAATTGAATTTATTTCTAAAAACAGCGTAAACTAACTGTAAGTACAGACGCTTTGTGTGAAAGAGTTGAATAAGCAATAATGAGTAAACCATAGACCAGGATACTCCAGACAATCACAGGGCACCGTGAGAGAACACACACACACACACACACACACACACACACGCGGACACAAACGCGGACACGCACACACACAAACACACACAAACACACACAGACACGCGGACACACACATGGACACACACACACGGACACGGACACACACACGGACACACGCACACAAACACACGCACACAAACACACACGGACACACACAAACACACACGGACACACACGTACACACACACACACACACATGGACACACATGCGGACACACACACGCACACACACAAACACACACACACACAAACACACACACAGACACACACACGGACACACACACACGCACACAAACACACACACAAACACCCACGGACACACACGTACACACACACACACACACACACACATGGACACACATGCGGACACACACACGCACACACACAAACACACACACACACACACAAACACACACACACACACATGCATGCACACACTTGTGTTAGAACTCATGCATTTAAAAATGCGTGACTTATCCTGGTGATTAAGAAATATTTGGCTGCAATTTGTTGACAGTTAATTATCGTCTCGTCTCGTCTGCGCTTTATTTATTAAACGTCTGTCACTTTTCCTTTGTCCTGAAGTGGTTTCCTTCAAAGGATTTTAATTGCATTTATTGAAAAGGCGTCATTGTGATTGACAGCTCATAAAACGTAAACAAGCTTGGAACAATCATGAGCTGTGTTTGTGCACGGTTTCAACACACACACACACACACACACACACACACACACACACACACACACACACACACACACACACACTGGATGTAGATCACAGAGGTTTTTTTTTTTTATCTCTGTTGTACACAAAAGCGTTCTGAAAGCTGACTCCAGTCATTTTTATCTCATCCCTCACAGCAAATGTTTAAGACGTGAGAAAAAACTCATTTTAAAAAACAGATTTAAAACATTTTAAGGAACAAAAACGATGAACATAAAGCTTGTTTTTCCACTTGTACATTGTATTGTGAACGAATATTTGGTGTGTGTGTGTGTGTGTGTGTGTGTGTGTGTGTGTGTGTGTGTGTACATTTAATTTAGTCAGCTTTTTGGCCAGGGGAGCACGGTGGCTTAGTGGTTAGCACGTTCGCCTCACACCTCCAGGGTTGGGGGTTCGATTCCCACCTCCACCTTGTGTGTGTGTGGAGTTTGCATGTTCTCCCCGTGCCTCGGGGGTTTCCTCTGGGTACTCCGGTTTCCTCCCCCGGTCCAAAGACATGCATGGTAGGTTGATTGGCATCTCTGGGAAATTGTCCATAGTGTGTGAGTGTGTGAGTGAATGAGAGTGTGTGTGTGTGCCCTGTGATGGGTTGGCACTCCGTCCAGGGTGTATCCTGCCTCGATGCCCGATGACGCCTGAGATAGGCACAGGCTCCCCGTGACCCGAGAAGTTCGGATAAGCGGTAGAAAATGAATGAGTGAGTCAGTTTTCTGGCCCCACCCCCTTCCCCACCTGATTTGTTGCTATGGTTACGTCCCCTAGCTGTTATCACTCTCTTCCCTGTCTGTTGTGTATGTTTAATATAGCGTTAGCTTTTGCTATCTCAGCTAGATAAGCTTTTACTTGCTAGAGAAAGCCTTTAGCTTTCTCTCTTTCATTTAGCTTCCCTTCTTTTCTTCTTTAGATTAGCTTCCACTCGGTAGATTAGCTTTGTCTCAAGATTAGCCGTCAGGTGTTAGTTTAGCTTTCTTTATTTAGAATTGCTGTCACACGTTCGCTCAGTAGATTTATAGTTTACAGATGAATCATAATGTTATTCCTCTCATTTTATTTCTCAGTGTCTGAAGTGAGGACTGATTTTCCAGCAGATCTTCATGCAGTGTGTGGAGGACGTAGTGAAGTGGAGGAGACGGTTCAGGCAGCAGGTGGCTAACGCTTTTCCTCTGAGTGTCTGTGGATTTTGTGTTCATCTCACTCCTGCTTGTCTGAGCTTTTCCTTTTAACCCCCGCATGTGGTAATGAAATGAAATGTGGAGACGTCGGGGAGAAGCTGAAGCTGAAGCTACAGCATGTTAATGAGGGAGGTTTCCACACAGTGAATAGAGCAATAAAGAATTCACATTGTATTGTCAAGGACACGGTGATACACGACAGGAGCTGCGAGACACACAGCAAGTAAACCGTTTAAACACAGCTAAGTCAAGGAGGCGTGGCCTAGGTGTCAGCCTCAGTCAAGGAGGCGTGGCCTAGGTGTCAGTCTCAGTCAAGGAGGCGTGGCCTATGTGTCAGTCTCAGTCAAGGAGGTGTGGCCTAGGTGTCAGTCTCAGTATAGATGGTGTGGAATGTATTTTTACTGTGACTTTACTTAGACATAGTGTGTCTTCTGTGTCAGTCTCCGTGAATTAGGCGTGGCTTTTGTACCTGTCAGTCTTAGTGAAGGAGGTGTGGCCTCTGTACCTGTCAGTCTCAGTGAAGGAGGTGTGGCCTCTGTAGCTTTCAGTCTCTGTGAAGGAGGCGTGGCCTCTATACCTGTCAGTCTTAATAAAGGAGGTGTGGCCTCTGTAGCTGTGAGTCTTAATGAAGGAGGCGTGGCCTCTGTAGCTGTAAGTCTTAATGAAGGAGGTGTGGCTTCTGTACATGTCAGTCTTAGTGAAGGAGGTGTGTCCTCTGTACATGTCAGTCTTAATGAAGGAGGTGTGGCCTCTGTACATGTCAGTCTCAGTGAAGGAGGTGTGTCCTCTGTAGCTTTCAGTCTCTGTGAAGAAGGTGTGGCCTCTGTAGCTTTCAGTCTCTGTGAAGGAGGCGTGGCCTCTATAACTGTCAGTCTTAATGAAGGAGGCGTGGCCTCTGTAGATGTCAGTCTTAATAAAGGAGGTGTGGCCTCTGTAGCTGTAAGTCTTAATGAAGGAGGTGTGGCCTCTGTACATGTCAGTCTTAATGAAGGAGGTGTGTCCTCTGTAGCTGTCAGTCTTAGTGAAGGAGGTGTGGCTTCTGTACATGTCAGTCTTAGTGAAGGAGGTGTGTCCTCTGTACATGTCAGTCTTAATGAAGGAGGTGTGGCCTCTGTACATGTCAGTCTCAGTGAAGGAGGTGTGTCCTCTGTACCTGTCAGTCTCAGTGAAGGAGGTGTGTCCTCTGTACCTGTCAGTCTCAGTGAAGGAGGTGTCCTCTGTAGTTTCAGTTTCTGTGAAGGAGGTGTGGTCTCTATACATGTCAGTCTTAGTGAAGGAGGTGTGGCCTTTGTTCCTGTCAGTCTTAATAAAGGAGGTGTGGCCTCTGTACCTGTCAGTCTTAATGAAGGAGGTGTGTCCTCTGTAGCTGTCAGTCTTAATGAAGGAGGTGTGGCCTCTGTACATGTCAGTCTTGGTGAAGGAGGTGTGGCCTCTGTACCTGTCAGTCTTAGTGAAGGAGGTGTGGCCTCTGTACCTGTCAGTCTTAATGAAGGAGGTGTGGTCACTGTACCTGTCAGTTTCTGTGAAGGAGGCGTGTCCTCTGTACCTGTCAGTCTCTGTGAAGGAGGCGTGTCCTCTGTACCTGTCAGTCTTAGTGAAGGAGGTGTGGCCTCTGTACCTGTCAATCTTAATGAAGGAGGTGTGTCCTCTGTAGCTGTCAGTCTTAATGAAGGAGGTGTGGCCTCTGTACATGTCAGTCTTGTTGAAGGAGGTGTGGCCTCTGTACCTGTCAGTCTTAGTGAAGGAGGTGTGGCCTCTGTACCTGTCAGTCTTAGTGAAGGAGGTGTGGCCTCTGTACCTGTCAGTTTCTGTGAAGGAGGCGTGTCCTCTGTACCTGTCAGTCTCTGTGAAGGAGGCGTGTCCTCTGTACCTGTCAGTCTCTGTGAAGGAGGCGTGTCCTCTGTACCTGTCAGTCTCTGTGAAGGAGGCGTGTCCTCTGTACCTGTCAGTCTCATTCAAATTCAAATTCAAATTTATTCGTATAGGGCATTAAACAATTGACATTGTCCCAAAGGAACTTTACAGAACATTACCATAAAACAAAAGTTTAATAGAAGGATTAATATAAACGTTAATATAATACAAAAATTCAAGATTAATATTAGACTTATATTTAAATGTGTATGTATTTATCCCCAATGAGCAAGTCTGAGGTGACTCAGGTGACTGTGGGGAGGAAAAACTCCCTTGAATGGAAGGAAGGAACCTTGAGAGGAACCAGACTCAAAGGGGAACCTCATCCTCATCTGGGTGACACGGGGGGGGGGGGGGGGGGGTGATT
>NC_062527.1:21928678-21933678 GCF_022655615.1 Tachysurus fulvidraco | reverse complement strand
TGTGTTTTTTCACTCATCCCCTGCTCAGGAAGTAAAAAGCGCTGACATCATTCGGTGACATCGTTCTATTCTGAAAAGTGGAAGTTTTTCAGCCTGATAAAAGCTCCACCGTGACACAAAAAAAAGGGTGATGGTTTTCAAAGCGCCCACGTTCTGCTGTTCTTAAAAGCCTCCTGTAGGATTACATGTGAAACCTGTGCTGGAGGCTGAAGAAGAAAAAAAAAAGCGGATAAATAAATAAATAATAATCCGCAGAGAAAATGGGCACAAAATTTCATTCTAATCCGGTGAGAGAAATATTAAGTGTTTGATGCTGGTTACTATTAAACTAAATTAAACATACTTCATAGTGTAGCATGCATTTATAGCTTAATCCACAGACTGATGGCAGTGTTGCCATGGCGACAACCTCGGTGGCAGCTAGCACGGATGCTGTGACCTGGTAAAAAAGACTAAGATGAGGTCAGCGTGCCGTAGCGCGTGACACGACGGAGGCCGAGACCCGAGCGATTCATCACAAGCGATGGGGAAGTGAAATAAAGACCAGCCTGTAACATTCAGTTAGAGAAGAGTCTCAGCAGGTTTAGCAGCACCTCACAGCCTCAGAGCAACAACAGGGTCAACATGAACAACATGAACAGAAATTACCCCAGTCATTAACACTTAACCACACAGTGAAGGTAAGTAGGAAGGCATGAATCATTCATTATCTAATTAACATCTTACAGCTTTTAGGTGTTAAGCAGCTCAGGTGATGATGATGATGATGATGATGATGATGATGATGATGATGATGATGATGATGATGAGGAAAAACAAGATGATATGAGATGAGGAAAAAAGCTTGAGAGGAACCAGACTCAGAAGTGAACCTCATCCTCATTTGTGTGACACTGAACAGGGGATAATGTTAATGTAAATAATGTTAATGTAAATAATGTCAATGTAAATAATGTCAGTGTAAATAATGTTAATGTAAATAATGTTAATGTAAATAATGTCAATGTAAATAATGTTAATGTAAATAATGTTAATGTAAATAATGTTAATATAAATAATGTCAGTGTAAAAAATGTCAGTGTAAATAATGTTAATGTAAATAATGTCAGTGTAAATAATGTTAATTTTAATGTAAATAATGTCAGTGTAAATAATGTCAATGTAAATAATGTTAATGTAAATAATGTCAGTGTAAAAAATGTCAGTGTAAATAATGTTAATGTTAATGTAAATAATGTCAGTGTAAAAAATGTCAGTGTAAATAATGTTAATGTTAATGTAAATAATGTCAGTGTAAATAATGTCAATGTAAATAATGTCAATGTAAATAATGTTAATGTAAATAATGTCAGTGTAAATAATGTTAATGTAAATAATGTTAATGTAAATAATGTTAATGTAAATAATGTTAATGTAAATAATGTTAATTTTAATGTAAATAATGTCAATGTAAATAATGTTAATGTAAATAATGTCAGTGTAAAAAATGTCAGTGTAAATAATGTTAATGTTAATGTAAATAATGTCAGTGTAAAAAATGTCAGTGTAAATAATGTTAATGTTAATGTAAATAATGTCAGTGTAAATAATGTCAGTGTAAATAATGTTAATGTTAATGTAAATAATGTCAGTGTAAATAATGTCAGTGTAAATAATGTTAATGTTAATGTAAATAATGTCAGTGTAAATAATGTCAATGTAAATAATGTCAATGTAAATAATGTTAATGTAAATAATGTCAGTGTAAAAAATGTCAGTGTAAATAATGTTAATGTTAATGTAAATAATGTCAGTGTAAAAAATGTCAGTGTAAATAATGTTAATGTTAATGTAAATAATGTCAGTGTAAATAATGTCAGTGTAAATAATGTTAATGTTAATGTAAATAATGTCAGTGTAAATAATGTCAGTGTAAATAATGTCAATGTAAATAATGTTAATGTAAATAAATAATGTCAGTGTAAATAATGTTAATGTAAATAAATAATGTCAGTGTAAATAATGTCAATGTAAATAATGTTAATGTAAATAATGTTAATGTAAATAATGTCAATGTAAATAATGTTAATGTAAATAATGTCAATGTAAATAATGTTAATGTAAATAATGTTAATGTAAATAATGTCAGTGTAAATAATGTCAATGTAAATAATGTTAATGTAAATAATGTTAATGTAAATAATGTTAATGTTAATGTAAATAATGTCAATGTAAATAATGTCAGTGTAAATAATGTTAATGTTAATGTAAATAATGTCAATGTAAATAATGTTAATGTTAATAATGTCAGTGTAAATAATGTCAGTGTAAATAATGTTAATGTAAATAATGTCAATGTAAATAATGTTAATGTTAATGTAAATAATGTCAGTGTAAATAATGTTAATGTTAATGTAAATAATGTCAGTGTAAATAATGTCATTGTAAATAATGTCAGTGTAAATAATGTTAATGTAAATAGTCAGTTTAAATAATGTTAATGTAAACAATGTTAATGTAAACAATGTTAATGTAAATAATGTTAATGTAAACAATGTTAATGTAAATAATGTCCTTTCTACAACAGTTTATAGTCCAGTAGAATTGTGGGACCGAGAGCTCCTGAGGAACTTACAGGTCAGAGTCATTACTGAGTTAACACTAATACTGACCCAGTGACGGTTTTTCAGTTCCTCTTTCTTTCTTTCTTTCTTTCTTTCTTTCTTTCTTTCTTTCTTTCTTTCTTTCTTTCTTTCTTTTTTTCTTTCTTAAATTTTCTTAATTATTTGCTCATTTGTCCTTCTTTCCTTCCTTTCTTCCTTTCTTCCTTCCTTCCTTCCTTCCTTCCTTCCTTCCTTGCTTCCTTCCTTTCTTCCTTCCTTCCTTCCTTCCTTCCTTCCTTCCTTCCTTCCCACTAATACAGACCCAGTTACGGTTCTTCAGTTCTTCTCTCTACATGGGGGTCTTAAAGGTTTTATTATCAATTAATAAAGAAATTTAAAAGCAATTAAAAGTTTTGCTGTAAAACAGAATGTGTAATTAATGATGTGATGCAGCGTTAATGAGCCACTTAACTCTTTTATCTGTCAGTGTAGCAAAGACAAGCTGCTCGACTTCATCAGAGGTGATGGAGTTTGTCCTGTACACCACAGTACCATCATGGTGTTAGCTGAAGGAGTCTCCAGTGTCAGTGCTTCAGATTAATAATCAGGTTCAGGGTGATAACGCTTCACTCTCTGCTTCACTCTCCGCTTCACTCTCTGCTTCACTCTCTGCTTCACTCTCCGCTTCACTCTCTGCTTCACTCTCTGCTTCACTCTCCGCTTCACTCTCTGCTTCACTCTCTGCTTCACTCTCCGCTTCACTCTCCGCCTCACTCTCCGCTTCACTCTCCGCTTCACTCTCCGCTTTACTCTCCGCTTCACTCTCCGCTTCACTCTCTGCTTCACTCTCCGCTTCACTCTCTGCTTCACTCTCTGCTTCACTCTCCGCTTCACTCTCCGCTTCACTCTCCGCTTTACTCTCCACTTCACTCTCCGCTTCACTCTCCGCCTCACTCTCCGCCTCACTCTCCGCTTCACTCTCCGCCTCACTCTCCGCCTCACTCTCCGCCTCACTCTCCGCCTCACTCTCCGCTTCACTCTCCGCTTCACTCTCCGCCTCACTCTCCGCTTCACTCTCCGCTTCACTCTCCGCTTTACTCTCCGCTTCACTCTCCGCTTCACTCTCTGCTTCACTCTCTGCTTCACTCTCTGCTTCATCACACACTTCTTATATATTAATGCTCAGAGACTAACTGTGCTTATCAGCCTTGACCTCATCTCTCCATCTCTCCATCTCTCACTCCTCAATCTTCACTTCATCAGTATGTACGGGCTTCTCCTGTCAGGGCTTGGGGTTTGCTCGTTTTCCTTCCTTCCTTCCTCCATTCCTTTCTTCCTTCCTGCCTTTCTTTCTTTCTTTCTTTCTTTCTTTCTTTCTTTCTTTCTTTCTTTCTTTCTTTCTTTCTTTCTTAAATTTCCTTAATTATTTGCTCATTTGTCCTTCCTTCTTCTCTTGTTCCTTTCTTTCTTTCTTTCTTTCTTTCTTTCTTTCTTTCTTTCTTTCTTTCTTTCTTTCTTTCTTAAATTTCGTTAATTATTTGCTCATTTGTCCTTCCTTCCTTCCTTCCTTCTTCTCTTGTTCCCTTCTTTCTTTCTTTCTTTCTTTCTTTCTTTCTTTCTTTCTTTCTTTCTTTCTTTCTTTCTTAAATTTTGTTAATTATTTGCTCATTTGTCCTTCCTTCCTTCCTACCTTCTTCCCTTTCTTTCTTTCTTTCTTTCTTTCTTTCTTTCTTTCTTTCTTTCTTTCTTTCTTTCTTTCTTTCTTTCTTTCTTTCTTCCTTCCTTTTTTCCTTCCTTCCTTCCTTTGTGCTTTTGCCTACTCACTGTGCATCTCAGTACATTTCGGACCCTCCGATGCTATTTCCAGCTCAGAGTTAATAACCTTCCCACTTTCTCCACTGAGAAATTAAACCAATGTAATTTGCTTAATGGATGACTTCAGTAAAGTCCTTTAATTTTTCTCTCTCGGGGGAATTAAAATCTTGGCAGGGTTTCACTGGTGGGAGGATTTATTTGTTAATCATGCAGTTTGTCCCTTTGATTCACCAGGCGTAAAAAGGGCAAGGGTTTTAATTTCAGGTTGGATTGGTCAGTGTGTGTGTGTGTGTGTGTGTGTGTGTGTGTGTGTGTGTGTGTGTGTGTTTGTGCTAAATTATCCAGCGCTGACCTTTGGGTTTCACTACGCTGCAATGCCGAGGGTGTGTTTAGATTCCTCTTGCAAGTTAAATGATCCAGATTTAACCTTTTTCTGGATGAGGTCTGAAATGCCACGACGGCACGTGTTCAGATTTCCTTTTGTGGGATTTTTCACTGTCCGATGAAAACTGGAGACAGTGGGACATTTTTATTAACCAGCTGCTCACCACGTAGCTACAGTAAGTGGATAAAAAGTCCATTCTAACAGGTTCAACGTCTCAA
>NC_062527.1:21918678-21923678 GCF_022655615.1 Tachysurus fulvidraco | reverse complement strand
ACGTCACTTTAGGCGTTTTTCACCCCTTGTATTTCTTGTTAGCATAGCTTTGTGCTGTTTGCTAGCATTGGGTTTAAGTTTCTGATAGTTAGGTTACTGTCATGACTCAGCCCTGACTTTGGCCACGTGCATCTGTTTACGTTCTTCGTCACGTGTCTGCCTCGCCTTCGTCTGCTCCTCCCTGTCTACACACCTGTTTCCTGTTATGATCACCGTGTCTATTTAACAGTGCCACGTTGCCTTGTGCACTGTTGTCTTGTCCCGTCTTCAGACCGTGTCCTGTTTCGTGTTCCCTTTGTTATCAAACCCTGTTTCTTTTGCTATCCTGTGTTTGGGTCCGCTTCCTTACCCCGTGTCATGACGGTTACTTAGCTGACCTATTAAAAGTATTTATCATACCTCCTTCCCCCATACCTACTGTACTCATATCACTGTAATCGACTCAACCAGCAATCTTAAACTCATGTTGTTCTTCCTTTGGTCAATGTTACACAGGTTCTAAATTCACATCCATTTTATTTGTAGATGTATTTGTACAGGGATAAAAAAAAAAATGTCAATGTATTTAGGCAAATTAATCCGAGCTAAAGCTTAATCTCTCTCCACTAAGCCTAAGAGTTCAAATGAACCAGAATCACTGCATGCAGGTGCGAGCAGAAAGAACTGTAGGAAAAGGAAAATGAAGAATCGCTGCTCATGTACAGCTTCGGTCGGAGTCACATTTATCTTAGCGATGGTCATGTCTGTCGCCACACCGTCCGTCATCTGTTTGTTTTCTTTCACATCATTTCATTTCAACCCGTCTCAGAAAGTTCTGTGAAGGTGGATACGATGCTATGGGCGTTGCTTTGTTTAGAGATTTTTTTTTCCCCGTCTCGAACAGCACGACGTTCCTGGGCACCGATCCTTCGTCATCGATCCGATCCTAGCATGACTTTTTGCATCGATCTTCTGACCCGCACGACGACTTCTCCGGCGTTAATCCTTCATCGCTATTGACCTTCCGTCGCTCAGATCAGTCTTCGCATCTCCATCGAATCGGCGATCCGAATCGTGTCTCCTCTCGTTCAGCTCCAGGACCTTCTTCTTCTTCTCGATCGTTGCTTGATCGCTCTGCGAGCTGGTTTAGAATCGTCATCTTTCCATCGACTTCGATTCGCCGCGTCGTGGCCTTCCGGATCCTTCCTCAGGACACTTTAGATAACGGTGTGCAGAAATACGGATTGTATTTAGATCGAAGTAGAAATGGTGTATATTTATCACTTCTCTCTTCACCCATCTGGGTTTATTTCTCCATTAGTCGCCCGCAGGCAGGTGTTTATCATTTATCACAACACAACACAAAGATCGCCAGATTCTTTCACATTCACACAGCTCCTGTCTATTTCACAGAAGAATCCACCGCAATCATGTTCACAGAAGCTTGACACTGCATCATTTCTTTCAGAAAATAACCCGATACATTCCTCGAGGGATTACGTGTTATAACAGAGCAGAATGCAGGTAGTTTATCAAAAGTTTCGATCTCTAGAGCCCTCTCGATGCCAAAACAAATAAAAACCGCTGAGAGAAACATGAACGTTATGAATGACACCGTAAAAAACGATTTCGTAGCGACTGATGCTTCAAAAACTAATGTTGTAGAAAAAGATTGAAAGAGTTTGCAGGAGACGTTCGGAGCTCGGAGACGTTGTGCCGTGAGCAGAAGGTTGTGAAATTTAATTTAAACAGAAAGCCAATGTTTATAAGAAAATAATCTGGACCTGATGGTGCAATAAAAGCTTTTTTGTTGTGCAGGAGGAGCAAACACCTGGGGCTTAATATCGTTTAAAGAAATAACAGATTCATTCTATTTTGACTTAAATGACATTTTCATGGGGGGTCTTGGTGGCTTAGTGGTTAGCACGTTCGCCTCACACCTCTAGGGTTTGGGGTTCGATTCCTGCCTCCGCCTTGTGTGTGTTGAGTTTGCATGTTCTCCCCGTGCCTCAGGGGTTTCCTCCGGGTACTCCGGTTTCCTCCCCCGGTCCAAAGACATGCATGGTAGGTTGATTGGCATCTCTGGAAAATTGTCCATAGTGTGAGTGAATGAGAGTGTGTGTGTGCCCTGTGATGGGTTGGCACTCCGTCCAGGGTGTATCCTGCCTCGATGCCCGATGACGCCTGAGATAGGCACAGGCTCCCCGTGACCCGAGAAGTTCGGATAAGCGGTAGAAGATGAGTGATCCTTTTCGTGGACGCTGATACCTTGAACATTTATGGAAGGAGTCTCCAGTGTCAGTGCTTTGTAAGACACATACAGTCAGAGCTGTTAGACAAAAATCAAACTTCAGGGTGGAAACAGAACCTCAACATTTTATTTTAAAGTGTTTTATTACTCACTAAACGGTTCACATAGCAGTGAGTAAAAAAATGAGATAAACTTGTGAAAAAAAAAAGTTACCCAAAAAAAAAAAAAAATGTATATCATATTTGACATCAAGTCCACATTTCCAGACGTGGATATTTCTCCATCATCCTTCGTGGTGTATTGGAAAGTGTGTTAGTTTACAGGTGTTTCTTTAAAGGCCGGGGACGTGTGAGGAAGCACAGCAGCTCTCTCTAACCTGAAGAGAGATATCGTCATATAAACATGCAGCAGATTAAGAGAGAATCCTGTGAGGTATCCTGAGGTAGTGCTGTATTTGTGTCCAGCCTTCCTCATTACACAGCTTCACTTTTATCCACTTATTCCCATAAACACCTTCCAGCTCCCTCGCAGAGCAGGACGTGTGGGGAATTGAGACCAGGCTCGGCTCAGTGATGTAGGAACTGAGCATCTGCTGAATGTAAAGCGTTGCTTTCTCCCCTGACACGTGGATCTGTCTTCATTACGGAGCATAACAACAGTCTGTGGCCTTGTGGGGTGAAGTGGGGTGGGGTGCGGGGTAAGAGACGATGGAAGAATTTTCCTCTCGTCTCATCACAAGGTCTTCTTGGCACCTCGGTTCGACCCGATGGACCGAGACGCTAATCGGGAGCCTATATTACTGAGATATATATTACTGTTTATTCGGTTTCATCCTTTCTACACTGCGTCATGTTGGATTGTGTGATAAAGAGACAACCTGGAGGAAGAAGGGCTATTATTCATGTGTTAATGATTCATGATT
This sequence comes from Tachysurus fulvidraco, assembly GCF_022655615.1. Lineage (NCBI taxonomy): Eukaryota > Metazoa > Chordata > Actinopteri > Siluriformes > Bagridae > Tachysurus > Tachysurus fulvidraco. The sequence continues at coordinate 21,920,526 of NC_062527.1, read as the reverse complement.
CAATTAATAAATTGTTAATTAGCAGCGGATGTGGGTGGTCACGTAGCAGCCAGGTAGCTACTATCGTATGACAGCTAGTACTTTGGGTCATGACCGAAAGGACGAGATCCCGGATACAGGCGGCCGAAATGTTTCCTCCGCAGGGTGGCTGGGCGCTCCCTTAGAGATAGGGGGAGGAGCTCGGTCACTCGGGAGGAGCTCAGAGTAGAGACGCTGCTCCTCCACATCGAGAGGAGTCAGCTGAGGTGGCTCGGGCATCTGTTCCGGATGCCTCCTGGACGCCTCCCTGGGGAGGTGTTCCAGGCATGTCCAACCGGAAGGAGGCCCCGGGGAAGACCTAGGACACGCTGGAGGGACTATGTCTCTCGGCTGGCCTGGGAACGCCTCGGTATTCCCCCGGAAGAGCTGGAGGAAGTGTCTGGGGAGAGGGAAGTCTGGGCATCCCTGCTTAGTCTGCTGCTCCCGCGACCCGGCCCCGGATAAGCGGTAGAAGATGGATAGATGGATGGATGGAGCTAGCACTCAGGGAGGACGGAAGCTAACACATGCTTCCTCTGAAACATGTGAAGCCAGTGAAGAACATTTTATTAAAACTTTCCGACTCGCATCTTCCGATGATCAGGCAAAGTCTTGGACCAAACACCTCCTGGGAGCCATCAGTGGGGGTAAAGGTGTAAGAGGAGGAACAGGAGATGGGAGAAGGATGATTAAGGGCAGAGGAAGAGGGGTAGAGGAGGAAAAAGAGAAAGAGGATGATGAAATGGTAGAGGATGGGGAAGAGGCGGATGAAGAGGAGGCACAGAAAGATTAGGAAGAGGAGGAGAAAAAAGAGAATCGGAGGATGAAAATGAAGAGGAGGAAAAGGTAGAGGAGGTGCTGGAGGATGATAAAGAGGAAGCAGCGAAGGCTGAGGAGGAGGGGTGAAGAGGTGACAGAAAAGGAGGATGAGGAAGATCAGGGGAAGACTAGGAGAAGGCTGAAGAGGAGGCAGAAAAGGAGGAGGAAGTGGCACGTTTCTGATCCATGTGAACATAAACACTGCCATCTGCTGGCCGAGGAGCCGAGGAGCAGATCTAACAGCACCGGACGCTGTATATCTGACAATACTGATCTCTGTGACAGAGAAAAGCTCTGAGAAGGAAATGTGTAGATTCTGTAGCTACTTGTGACACAAACATCACCAGCATGAAACTGGTCTGCAGATCGGATCTCAGATGGAGACGTCACACGGTAGAATTCACAGCAGGAATTTAGTTTTTGTTATTTTATCTTAACTTTTGTTCTTAAAAGCAGTTAATATGAGTTCACACTAATCTAATCTAATCTAATCTAATCTAATCTAATCTAATCTAATCTAATCTAATCTTCAATTGTGGCTTATTCCTGACTATTCGATTCAAGTCAAGTTTATTTTATAGCACTCTTAACAGTTGACGTCGTCTCAAAGCGGCTTTACAGAACATAAACATGAACAAAAGGTTATTATAAAGAATAATATAAAGATGAAATATATAAATAATGTATTATATTTTATATCATTGTCTTATATTATATTAGATTCACTCAAAATGACATTTCACCTGCAGCTTCTAAGGTGTAATAACTTTATACTTCATATAAAGAGAGCATTAGAGAAAAGGTCCTGTAAGAAATAAACCTTTAGAGACCTGAGCGATGTTTTTTTTTTTTAAGCTTATGAGAGCTATAAGATGAACCGATCGGACTCACATGCAGGTATCAACAGGTAGAATGAGTTTAAGGAATGTTCAGGTTCTACAGTTGAAACGTTTCTGAGAAGTCATGTGATCGCAAACGAGGCATAGACATCGATGTGGTGTAGGAGCAGAG
>NC_062527.1:21903678-21913678 GCF_022655615.1 Tachysurus fulvidraco | reverse complement strand
GTGTTTGTATTAATATTAAATAAATTATAATAAAAATGTGGAATACAATCTAGCAATAAATCATACGTTTTAAAAACACAAACAAATACGCACTTACCTTCCACCAGGTATATGTTAGCTCGCTGAGATTGCTGTTGGCCCTGTTCATAAGTTTTGGCACCCGGCTGTCATAGCGTTCTCTGAACCACGGATCCTCCCGAGAGTCCATTACGCAGCTCATGCACGCACAAGCCGGCGCAGTTAAATCGACGATATCGTTTAAACGGTATCTGAATTCGACTCGGACGAACAGAAGCACGAATGTCGTCCAGAAAGCCACGTAAAACAAGCGAACCTTCAGTTTCATCCTCCGGAGCCAAGGAAACATTGATAAATGCATTTTAATGAAATAAAATTAAATGCAATGTACCAAAATTCAACAGAATTCACAAATAATATTAGTATATTAATATTGGGAATATTGCTTCAATGTGCCTCGCGCTCCGGCCTGATTTTTAATATTATTTATTTATATTTGGGATCCTGTGTGCATCTGCATTCCCTTTACTGTGTCACCGCTTATTAAGGTGTTCGGCCGCTTTACTGCCACTGGACCACACCCATAAAAACGATCTAGGGCCAATCATCATACTGTGGGACTCCATATGTGCAGTGAAGAGAGGAGAGGAGAAGAAAAGGGAAGAGAAGAGAAGAGAAGAGAGGAGAGGAGAGGAGAGAGGAGAAGAGAGGAGAGGAGGAAAGGAGGAGTTACCCTTAGGAGTATCCGACTCCTCTTCTCCTACGATCGCTCCTCTTCTCCTTACTTCTCTTTTATCCTCTGCTCCATCTTTAGCTCTATCCTCTTCTTCTCTCCTATGCTCTTCTCTTCTTCCTCGTCTTCTATCTTTTCTTTTTGACCCTTCTTCTCTCTTCTTCTCTACTATCTTCTTCTCCTCTCCTCTGCCCCTCTTCCTCTCTCTCTCCCCTTCTCCTTCTTTCTCCTCTCACTCTTCCCTCCCTTCTTCTCTTCTGCCTCTCCTTCTCTTCTCTTTCTCTTCCTCTTCTTTCTTCTCTTTCTCTTCTCTTCCCTTCTCTTCTCTTTCATTTCCTCTTTCTTTGCTGCTTCTCATTCATCTTCTAGGAAAAGAGAGGCTGGAATCCCGTAAATCTGCCTGAGACCAGTGAAGTTCGCCTCAAATCTATTGTGTTATTTGAAAGACATCAGGAAGCAGTCAGTCTGCATTACACCACTATTATTGAGCCCAAGCCGAAAGAACACACACACACACACACACACACACACACACACACACACACACACACACACACACACACACACACACACACACACACACACACACACACACACACACACACACACACACACACACACACACACACACACACACACACACACAGAGCTTTGTGAGACGATTTGAGAGAAAAGTTTAAATGATAGTGTAAAAATAAGCTCACATGGAATGTATTATTTATTTATTTATTTATTTATTTATTTATTTATTTATTTATTTATTTATTTGTTTGTTTGTTTGTTTGTTTGTTTGTTTGTTTGTCTGTTTATTTATTTATGCATCTCTCTAATAATACAACGAATAATTCCTCTTCTATCAGATTAAATCTTTTATTTGTTTTATTAACCAATCTTGTCTTGAACGTGTCACACGGTTACCGGCGAATGTGTCGTCGCGCATGAATTACCGAGTGCGGCTCTGTTGGCATGGTAACAAATATTTCAGTAATCAAATTGTTAGACGGTACAGATGCATAAAGATGCATACATAAATGCATAAGCATCAATAATCACGTGTGAATGTGACCTGAAATTACAGTTACAGACAACAATGAAACGAAACTCAGAGACCAAACTGCGATTCAAGCGTCTCCTTAAATGTGTACTGTGCTGTACTGTGCGTGTGTTAATGCGTCAGGTTCAGGACTAAAGATGGTCAGCAGCGCTATAAAGAAGAGACCTTATGCTTCACAGAGTTTATTTTAATTCATTCAGTCATTATTTCTCACAATGACTCTAACTGTTTAGTTAACTTACTTTGATCAACTCATAAAAAAAGTGAAGTCACAGAAATGAGCCACAGTGCACCCGCAATTATATTCATTCATTCATTTTCTACCGCTTATCCGAACTTCTCGGGTCACGGGGAGCCTGTGCCTATCTCAGGCATAATCGGGGCATCGAGGCAGGATACACCCTGGACGGAGTGCCAACCCATCACAGGGCACACACACACACACACACACACACACACACTCTCATTCACACACACACTCACGCACTACGGACAATTTTCCAGAGATGCCAATCAACCTACCATGCATGTCTTTGGACCGGGGGAGGAAACCGGAGTACCCGGAGGAAACCCCCGAGGCACGGGGAGAACATGCAAACTCCACACACACAAGGCGGAGGCGGGAATCGAACCCCCAACCCTGGAGGTGTGAGGCGAACGTGCTAACCACTAAGCCACCGTGCCTCCTGAATATAATTATATTAAAGTAATTTAATCTAATCTACAGTGAGCTAGATAATTGTACTGATGTTATAACTAGCAAAGTACATTACTGTACAATAAATACTGTAAAGCAGTAAAGCAGTTAAATGAACTTCTCTGAAAGGTAAAGAGCAGACAGGGTCTCACTGCAGTCAGAGCTGGAAGAACAACCTGGAGAACGTGAAACAGAACTTGAGTAGAAATATAGACTGTTATTCACCTCTATACCTTCAGTAGCTTTATTAGTAACGTATACTTACTCATTATATGAATAAAAACGAGGGATGATGTTAGCTAGCTAGCATGATGTATCTCTTATACCGCTGCAGATTAGCATTTTATATATAACCAAGTTTTATTTCTCATATAAAGAGCTTGCGCGATCATGTTGCTTCTGACCTGCATTATGTCGCTGTGTGTTTATTTACAAAGCCTTGATTTGCTGCTTGTTTCCATATCATTAATATGTTGACACTAAATAATAGACTTGGCCAAAATTCACAGCTTAGTTTCAAGAGAAAGAGCAACTACTGTTGAGTTTACCGACATTATACAGTATACACAACATGTTATCATACAACAGAACTGCATTTCATTTAACTGAAATGATTTATTTTACTTCTAGCTATTAGCTCAGGCTTTCTTTGTAATATCAGTTAACAGACCAAGATGTAATGCAGTCATTCTCATTCAAACTCTGCATTTCATTTTCATAACTCATCGTAGTGATAGTCGGGGTTTCATTGTTATTTTAAAACTGCTTCCTGTTTATTATTATTATTATTATTATTATTATTATTATTATTATTATTATTATTATTATTATTATTATTATTATTAAACTAATAAAACAATAAATAAATAAATAAATAAATAAATAAATAAATAAATAAATAAATAAATAAATAAATAAATAAAAACAATGGTGTTCTATAATAACAGGGTTATAATAATGCATTGTTTCCTTTCTGTTTCCCTTTTCTGCTTTGTTATTTCTCGTACATACTGTAGAGTAAACAATAGTTCTAATCTCTGTTGGAAAGAATCCAATCTTATCCATAGTCATAAGAGTAGCCAATCAAACAGGTAGAATCAGTTACTTGATTGGAATGAAAAACAGATAAGATCACTCAACCTGTCAGAGGGAACTCACCGAGCTGACACACCACTTCCTGGTTGGCTCAGGTTTTACTCACCACTCGATTTTATATATATATATATACAGTACAGACCAAAAGTTTGGACACACCTTCTCATTCAAAGAGAACATTTAGTTCATAACAAAAAAGTGTGAAGTGAAAAAAAGTGAAATCACTGAAAATATGTCATATTCTAGGTTCTTCAAAGTCGCCACCTTTTGCTTTGATTACTGCTTTGCACACTCTTGGCATTCTCTCGATGAGCTTCAAGAGGTCATCACCTGAAATGGTCTTCCGACAGTCTTGAAGGAGTTCCCAGAGATGCTTAGCACTTGTTGGCCCTTTTGCCTTCACTCTGAGGTCCAGCTCACCCCAAACCATCTCAATCGGGTTCAGGTCCGGTGACTGTGGAGGCCAGGTCATCTGGCGCAGCACCACATCACTCTCCTTCATGGTCAAATAGCCCTTACACAGCCCCAAACCACATTTTTTTTTCACACTTTTTTGTTATGTACGTATATAATCCCACATTGGTGTTAATTCATAGTTTTGATGCCTTCAGTGTGAATCTACAATTTTCATAGTCAGGAAAATAAAGAAAACTCTTTGAATGAGAAGGTGTGTCCAAACTTTTGGTCTGTACTGTATATAAGTAATGCTTTTATTTCACAAAATATTTCATACAAGAAGGTTGAGAATACAATGTGTGTGTCGATGGTGATAAAAATGCCTCCATCGCTCACCATCATAAAGATTCAGTGTCTCTGATGATGGTGCCATCTTCCATCTATCATTCCCCTCACAGCTCCAGTGTCTTAGGTTCTATCCATCCATAGCTCAGGTCTTTTTGGATTTCCTGTGTATGTACTGTCACGGATTACTCTGGGTTCTTTGGATTTTGCTGGCACAACTCTCTTAAATCATACTTTTCTAAGCACCCAAAAGTCTACCACTGTAGCGTAGCTGGAGTCTGTATTATTATTCCACTCTTCCACCAATCTTTCACCAGATCATCAATAGGGTTTACAGACTAGAAGGTGCTCCATTAACCAGCTGAGTGCTCTTGATGGACGTAGTTCCACGACCACAGGAGGGAGGTTGGGATCATGGATTCATGCCCTTAGTGCCAAATTCTGACCCTACCATCTGTGTGACTCAGCAGAAGTCCAGATTCACCAGACCAGGCAACGTTTTCCATCTTCATCTGTTCAGTTTTGACGATTGTGTGCCGACTGCAGCCTCGGCATTCTGTTCCTGGCAGACAGGAGAGGAACCCAACATAGTTTCTGCTGGTGTGGCTGAGCTGATGGATATCTGAGTTACTGTAACCTTTCTGGCGGCTTAAATCAGTCTGGTCATTCTTCATCAATAGAACTAGTTAGAATTATTTTTCCCCGACCTCAGTGTAATAAGGAATTACAGATGAACGAGGAAACTACAGAGCAGAAAGTGTTTTATATTAAACTTAGACTTATTGTAAGTAAGATTGGAAGTATCGCACTTACAGTACACACGACTCACTCGTGAGTTCAAACTGAAAGTACAGTAAAAGTAAGTTCACTTACTGAGTTGTTTTTATCCAAATATTTACAGTACAATACTTTACTTTGTTAAGCAGACAGAGATATAATAGTACATTTTAATTTTTAAAGATCATTTCTGAAATGTAGCTTCGAAATGTAGCTAGAAGACAGAAGGAGCAGGTCAGACTGTGGTCAATGAACTGAGATTTATTTGCACTAACAGAAGTAACTAACAGTCAACAGAAGGTACATGGTGGTTGTAACCAGCTTTACATCCACCCAGTGGCACATACTGTACAAGAAACAGGACAACAAACAAAAGCCACAGCTTTACAGTGTTGGCCTTAATGTAGGTGCTGCTGGCATTGGTGGTGAGGCGGGTGAGGCCTGGTGGCTGGTGCCGAATTGCACCACACCTCGTGCAGTTCCGTCTTCTCCTCCATGATTCTAGAGAGTTTGCAGCTCCGCTCTGATTGGCTGCTGCACTTTTGGCACATTTTTTGGTTTGCAGCTGTCCAAAAAATATGTGGTGCTGAAGTGACGCTGTCCATTCAGCACCACCATGGTAATTTAGTTAAATTGACTGTCTCAGCTCAGACTCAGGCTCTGGTCTTGGTCTTGACTTGGATTCTACCATCTTCTGTTCTCAGTCATGATGCAGAACTAAACTGAGAACTCTGTATATAATAAAATAATTAAAATAAAATAAAATGCTGTATACAATACCACGATACTGGCAAAAAAAAAAAAAAAATCTCATTTTTACATTGCTGTTCCACTCCTTCTAATCTGATTATCACAAAGCATATATGTAAATGTTCTGGTCTCCTGAGCTCAGTGCAGGATGTCAGCTTATTCCTTTCTAAAAAGACATGAAGTGTCAGTAAGTACATGAAGTACATTGAAACAGAAAAGTAAGTAAGTAAGTAAGTATAAGTATATATATATATGAATATATAAATAAACATATCTGCACACAGTACTTATTCTGGACTAATTTGGGGACGCGGTTTTGCCCTAAGAGTGGGACACAAGGTGAGAAACTGGGGTCTGTCCACATAAAACGGGTTACAGGATGCCCAGGGATGCAGTGATGCCAGAAGCCCAAAATTGGGCGTAGCTCTCATCTTTCTGGAAAACAAAGAAATTCCGGCTGTAAAGCTGTAACCTTGATCTGGGAGGGGAATGTGCTCCATGTCCCCTTTCTTAAATGAAAAAGAAGTTCATTATAGAGGAATGAACTTTTCTGTGCCAACAAAATTGGGCAGCACACCTTGAAAGATGGACAGGGGGTGAACTTTATTCTGTGGGCTTTTCCCCACAGTATCCAGAACGCACTGTGACACATGGCAGAAATTTCACACTGTCAGGAGAGGTGTTAATCTCTCGCTGTTCTCATGCCACCCTCAACACACATACACACACACACACACACACACACACACACACACACACACACACACACACACACACACACACACACACACACACACACACACACACACACCTGGTGCCATGAAACATTGAGCTGTCAAGGACTAATCCAGGGGGTGGCGACACATAATGTAAGAAGCAGGAGCATGTGTGTGAGTGGCCATTCAACAGCTGCATGCCTTTCCTTTACTACATCGTGCTCCATAGAGTCCAATCCAGACTCTCTCACTCTCACTCACTCATTATCTACCGCTTTATCCGAACTACCTCGGGTCACGGGGAGCCTGTGCCTATCTCAGGCGTCATCGGGCATCAAGGCAGGATACACCCTGGAGTCCAATCCAGACTACATTATATATATATATATATATATATATATATATATATATATATATATATATATATATATATATATATATATATATAATGTAGTCTGGACTGCATTATTATTATTATTATTATTATTATTATTATTATTATTATTATTATTATTATTATTATTATTATTATTATTATTATGACAGTACTAAGATAATACTCAGGTAAGGCAGAATGAATTGATTTAACTCCAAAAAAGCAGACTGGGAGTCCATTAAAACTATCAATTACACACAAATCTATTTAATTATGTCTAGCAGGAGTGAGTTCATTCATCAGGACCATGGTCAGTGGTGTGTGTGTGTGTTTGTGTGTGTGTGTGTGTGTGTGTGTGTGTGTGTGTGTGTGTGTGTGTGTGTGTGTGTGTGTGTGTGTGTGTGTGTGTGTGGTATATATTTGAATTTCTATTTGTAGTTCTGATATTTATGTGTGTATACAGTGTAAATCAAAATTACAAATATTCAAATTAAAAATACAACAAACAAACAAACAAACAAACAAACAAACAAACAAACAAACAAACAAATAAATAAATAAATAAGTTAAAACTTTAATGACTTCAGAAAGAACTTTGTTGCTTATCAGTTTGGACACTTTTGCATTACAGTGTACAGTTTTGGAGAAATTATTTATATATTATTTATAGATAAATAGAAACAAATACAACACAAACACACTCACTCTCACTCATTATCTACCGCTTATCCGAGCTTCTCGGGTCACGGGGAGCCTGTGTATCTCAGGCGTCATTGGGCATCGAGGCAGGATACAAACACAAACACAAACACAAACACAAACACAAACACAAACACAAAAATTAAACCACACATATACAAAAAAAAATGATCCAATAAATCTGTGGAAACACAGGCATGAATCCAAACACACACACACACACACACACACACACACACACACACACACACACACACACACACACACACACACACACACACACACACACACACACACACACACACACACACACACGCACACACACGCACACAGGCACACACACACAGGCACACAAACACACAGGCACACAAACACACAGTAAGCCTCATATGTTCTATTCAAGTTCAATTTGTGGATGTTTAAACTTGCTGATAAAATATATATATTTATTGATTTTCATAAATTAATAAATAAGAGGGGTCACGGTGGCTTAGCGGTTAGCACGTTCACCTCACACCTCCAGGGTCAGGGTTCGATTCCCGCCTCCGCCTTGTGTGTGTGGAGTTTGCATGTTCTCCCCGTGCCTCTCCCCGTTTCCTTCCCCGGTCCAAAGACATGCATGTTAGGTTGATTGGCATCTCTGGAAAATTGTCCGTAGTGTGTGAGTGTGTGAGTGAATGAGAGTGTGTGTGTGCCCTGTGATGGGTTGGCACTCCGTCCAGGGTGTATCCTGCCTCGATGCCCGATGACGCCTGAGACCTGAGAAGTTCAGATAAGCGGTAGAAAATGAGTGAGTGAGAGTAATAAATAAGAACGATATTGTATATTTTGCCATCAGGAATGTGGCATGACTATTGTGGATGAGGACGAAGTGAACAATGTCATGGCTTAATTTAGCCACACGATGGAAGTGTTGTAATTCTGTTCACGCCTAAACTCTGATCCTCCTCAAACAGCAAGTGATCGGATTGGTTTGTGTCAGTCTGAGTTAAATGTCACTTTAACGTGCTTGTGTTTGCTTATAATTATTAGAATTATATATTGTATGATCTTAATTATAAAAATGGTCAGAGACTGAAAATGAAGCCGAATTTGAGAGTGTGATTAATCTGATTGATTTTTCAGTCTCACTAACTGAGCTTGGGTTTATTAATCTTATCATTTTTTACATTTATTTTTCATTAAAGATTATATTATATGCCATCGTCTGTAATTCCTTGTTTGAATTAATTATTTATTTATTTATTTATTTATTTATTTATTTATTTATTTATTTATTTATTAAATACTTGTTTTATTATTGTATTAAAAACATTTGATCATTTACTGTTTACTCTTGTTATCAATATCTAGTTCATGAATGTGAAATGAAATGTTTTAGTGAAGGAGGCGTGGCTTCAGTGTCAGTCTTAGTGAAGGGGGCGTGGCTTGTGCGCGCATCGATCTTAGTGAAGGAAGCGTGGCTTCAGTTTGTCAGTCTTAGTGACGGAGGCGTGGCTTTAGTGTTTCAGTCTAAGTGACGGAGGTGTGGCTTTAGTGTTTCAGTCTTAGTGACGGAGGTGTGGCTTTAGTGTTTCAGTCTAAGTGACGGAGGTGTGGCTTTAGTGTGTGTCAGTCTTAATGATGGAGGTGTGGCTTTAGTGTTTCAGTCTAAGTGACGGAGGTGTGGCTTTAGTGTGTGTCAGTCTAAGTGACGTAGGTGTGGCTTCAGTGTGTGTCAGTCTTAGTGACGGAGGTGTGGCTTTAGTGTTTCAGTCTAAGTGAAGGAGGCGTGGCCTCAGTGTGTGTCAGTCTTAGTGACGGAGGTGTGGCTTTAGTGTTTCAGTCTAAGTGAAGGAGGCGTGGCCTCAGTGTGTGTCAGTCTTAGTGACGGAGGTGTGGCTTTAGTGTTTCAGTCTAAGTGAAGGAGGCGTGGCTTCAGTGTGTCAGTCTTAGTGACAGAGGTGTGGCTTTAGTGTGTCAGTCTTAGTGACTGAGGTGTGGCTTTAGTTTGTGTGTCAGTCTTAGTGAAGGAGGTGTGGCCTCAGTGTGTGTCAGTCTTAGTGAAGGAGGTGTGGCCTCAGTGTGTGTCAGTCTTAGTGAAGGAGGTGTGGCCTCAGTGTGTGTCAGTCTTAGTGACGGAGGTGTGGCTTTAGTTTTTCAGTCTAAGTGAAGGAGGTGTGGCCTCAGTGTGTGTCAGTCTTAGTGACGGAGGTGTGGCCTCGGCGTGTGTCAGTCTAAGTGACGGAGGTGTGGCTTTAGTGTTTCAGTCTAAGTGAAAGAGGTGTGGCCTCAGCGTGTGTCAGTCTAAGTGAAGGAGGTGTGGCTTTAGTGTGTCAGTCTTAGTGACGGAGGTGTGGCTTTA
>NC_062527.1:21876178-21891178 GCF_022655615.1 Tachysurus fulvidraco | reverse complement strand
GTAACACAGCTGTCTGATGTTCAGTCTAATGTTCAGTGATGTAACACAGCTTTCTGATGTTCAGTCTGATGTTCAGTGATGTAACACATCTGTCTGATGTTCAGTGATGTAACACATCTGTCTGATGTTCAGTGATGTAACACAGCTGTCTGATGTTCAGTCTGATGTTCAGTCATGTAACACAGCTGTCTGATGTTCAGTGATGTAACACAGCTGTCTGATGTTCAGTGATGTAACACGTCTGTCTGATGTTCAGTGATGTAACACAGCTGTCTGATGTTCAGTGATGTAACACAGCTGTCTGATGTTCAGTCTGATGTTCAGTGATGTTCAGTGATGTAACACAGCTGTCTGATGTTCAGTGATGTTCAGTGATGTAACACAGCTGTCTGGTGTTCAGTGATGGTAACACGCTGTCTGAGTTCAGTGATGTAAACACAGCTGTCTGATGTTCAGTGATGTAACACAGCTGTCTGATGTTCAGTCTGATGTTCAGTGATGTAACACAGCTGTCTGATGTTCAGTGATGTAACACAGCTGTCTGATGTTCAGTGATGTAACACAGCTGTCTGATGTTCAGTCTGATGTTCAGTGATGTAACACAGCTGTCTGATGTTCAGTGATGTAACACAGCTGTCTGATGTTCAGTGATGTAACACAGCTGTCTGATGTTCAGTGATGTAACACAGCTGTCTGATGTTCAGTCTGATGTTCAGTGATGTAACACAGCTGTCTGATGTTCAGTGATGTAACACAGCTGTCTGATGTTCAGTCTGATGTTCAGTGATGTAACACAGCTGTCTGATGTTCAGTGATGTAACACAGCTGTCTGATGTTCAGTGATGTAACACAGCTGTCTGATGTTCAGTGATGTAACACAGCTGTCTGATGTTCAGTCTGATGTTCAGTGATGTAACACAGCTGTCTGATGTTCAGTGATGTAACACAGCTGTCTGATGTTCAGTCTGATGTTCAGTGATGTAACACAGCTGTCTGATGTTCAGTGATGTAACACTGCTGTCTGATGTTCAGTGATGTAACACAGCTGTCTGGTGTTCAGTGATGTAACACAGCTGTCTGGTGTTCAGTGATGTAACACAGCTGTCCGGTGTTCAGTGATGTAACACAGCTGTCTGGTGTTCAGTGATGTAACACAGCTGTCTGGTGTTCAGTGATGTAACACAGCAGTCTGATGTTCAGTGATGTAACACATCTGTCTGATGTTCAGTGATGTAACACAGCAGTCTGATGTTCAGTGATGTAACACATCTGTCTGATGTTCAGTGATGTAACACAGCTGTCTGATGTTCAGTGATGTAACACAGCTGTCTGATGTTCAGTCTGATGTTCAGTGATGTAACACAGCTGTCTGATGTTCAGTGATGTAACACAGCTGTCTGATGTTCAGTGATGTAACACAGCTCTCTGATGTTCAGTGATGTAACACAGCTGTCTGATGTTCAGTGATGTAACACAGCTGTCTGATGTTCAGTGATGTAACACAGCTCTCTGATGTTCAGTGATGTAACACAGCTGTCTGATGTTCAGTGATGTAACACAGCTGTCTGATGTTCAGTCTGATGTTCAGTGATGTAACACAGCTGTCTAATGTTCAGTGATGTAACACAGCTTCCTGATGTTCAGTGATGTAACACAGCTGTCTGATGTTCAGTCTGATGTTCAGTGATGTAACACATCTGTCTGATGTTCAGTGATGTAACACATCTGTCTGATGTTCAGTGATGTAACACAGCTGTCTGATGTTCAGTCTGATGTTCAGTCATGTAACACAGCTGTCTGATGTTCAGTCTGATGTTCAGTGATGTTCAGTGATGTAACACAGCTGTCTGATGTTCAGTGATGTTCAGTGATGTAACACAGCTGTCTGGTGTTCAGTGATGTAACACAGCTGTCTGATGTTCAGTGATGTAACACAGCTGTCTGATGTTCAGTGATGTAACACAGCTGTCTGATGTTCAGGGGGTCTGATTTTCAGTGATGATAACACAGCCTGTCTGATGTTCAGTGGATGTAACACAGCTGTCTGATGTTCAGTGATGTGACAACCACAGCTGTCTGATGTTCAGTCTGGATGTTCAGTGATGTAACACAAGCTGTCTGATGTTCAGTGATGTAACACAGCTGTCTGATGTTCAGTGATGTAACCACAGCTATGTCTGATGTTTCAGTGATATGTAACTACAGCTGTCTGATGTTCAGCTCTGATGTTCAGTGATGTAACACAGCTGTCCTGATGTTCAGTGTGATGTAACACAGCTGTCTGATGTTCAGTCCTGATGTTCAGTGATGTACACAGCTTGGTCCTGATGTTCAGTTATGTACTACACAGCTGTCTGTTTCATGATGTAACACAAGTCTGTCCTGATTGTTCAGTGATTACACAGCTGTCCTGAGGTTCAGTCTGATGTTCAGTGATGAACCACAGCTGGTCTGATGTTCAGTGATGTAACACAGCTGTCTGATGTTCAGTCTGATGTTCAGTGATGTAACACAGCTGTCTGATGTTCAGTGATGTAACACAGCTGTCTGATGTTCAGTGATGTAACACATCTGTCTGATGTTCAGTGATGTAACACAGCTGTCTGATGTTCAGTGATGTAACACAGCTGTCTGATGTTCAGTGATGTAACACAGCTGTGTGGTGTTCAGTGATGTAACACATCTGTCTGATGTTCAGTGATGTAACACAGCTGTCTGATGTTCAGTGATGTAACACATCTGTCTGATGTTCAGTGATGTAACACTTCTGTCTGATGTTCAGTGATGTAACACAGCTGTCTGGAGTTCAGTGATGTAACACATCTGTCTGATGTTCAGTGATGTAACACAGCTGTCTGATGTTCAGTGATGTAACACAGCTGTCTGATGTTCAGTCTGATGTTCAGTGATGTAACACAGCTGTCTGATGTTCAGTGATGTAACACAGCTGTCTGATGTTCAGTGATGTAACACAGCTGTCTGATGTTCAGTGATGTAACACAGCTGTCTGATGTTCAGTGATGTAACACAGCTGTCTGATGTTCAGTCTGATGTTCAGTGATGTAACACAGCTGTCTGATGTTCAGTGATGTAACACAGCTTTCTGATGTTCAGTGATGTAACACAGCTGTCTGATGTTCAGTCTGGTGTTCAGTGATGTAACACGTCTGTCTGATGTTCAGTGATGTAACACATCTGTCTGATGTTCAGTGATGTAACACAGCTGTCTGATGTTCAGTCTGATGTTCAGTCATGTAACACAGCTGTCTGATGTTCAGTGATGTAACACAGCTGTCTGATGTTCAGTGATGTAACACAGCTGTCTGATGTTCAGTGATGTAACACAGCTGTCTGATGTTCAGTCTGGTGTTCAGTGATGTAACACATCTGTCTGATGTTCAGTGATGTAACACAGCTGTCTGATGTTCAGTCTGATGTTCAGTGATGTAACACAGCTGTCTAATGTTCAGTGATGTAACACAGCTTTCTGATGTTCAGTGATGTAACACAGCTGTCTGATGTTCAGTCTGATGTTCAGTGATGTAACACATCTGTCTGATGTTCAGTCTGATGTTCAGTGATGTTCAGTGATGTAACACAGCTGTCTGATGTTCAGTGATGTTCAGTGATGTAACACAGCTGTCTGGTGTTCAGTGATGTAACACAGCTGTCTGATGTTCAGTGATGTAACACAGCTGTCTGATGTTCAGTCTGATGTTCAGTGATGTAACACAGCTGTCTGATGTTCAGTGATGTAACACAGCTGTCTGATGTTCAGTGATGTAACACAGCTGTCTGATGTTCAGTGATGTAACACAGCTGTCTGATGTTCAGTGATGTAACACAGCTGTCTGATGTTCAGTCTGATGTTCAGTGATGTAACACAGCTGTCTGATGTTCAGTGATGTAACACTGCTGTCTGATGTTCAGTGATGTAACACAGCTGTCTGGTGTTCAGTGATGTAACACATCTGTCTGGTGTTCAGTGATGTAACACAGCTGTCTGGTGTTCAGTGATGTAACACAGCTGTCTGGTGTTCAGTGATGTAACACAGCAGTCTGATGTTCAGTGATGTAACACAGCTGTCTGATGTTCAGTGATGTAACACAGCTGTCTGATGTTCAGTGATGTAACACAGCTGTCTGATGTTCAGTGATGTAACACAGCTGTCTGATGTTCAGTCTGATGTTCAGTGATGTAACACAGCTGTCTGATGTTCAGTGATGTAACACGTCTGTCTGATGTTCAGTGATGTAACACATCTGTCTGATGTTCAGTGAAGTAACACATCAGTCTCATGTTCAGTCTGATGTTCAGTGAGTTAACACAGCTGTTCTGATGTTTCAGTGATGTAACACAGCTGTCTGATGTTCAGTGATGTAACACAGCTGTCTGATGTTCAGTGATGTAACACAGCTGTCTGATGTTCAGTCTGGTGTTCAGTGATGTAACACAGCTGTCTGATGTTCAGTGATGTAACACAGCTGTCTGATGTTCAGTGATGTAACACAGCTGTCTGATGTTCAGTGATGTAACACAGCTGTCTGATGTTCAGTGATGTAACACAGCTGTCTGATGTTCAGTCTGGTGTTCAGTGATGTAACACGTCTGTCTGATGTTCAGTGATGTAACACAGCTGTCTGATGTTCAGTCTGATGTTCAGTGATGTAACACAGCTGTCTGATGTTCAATGATGTAACACAGCTGTCTGATGTTCAGTGATGTAACACAGCTGTCTGATGTTCAGTCTGATGTTCAGTGATGTAACACATCTGTCTGATGTTCAGTGATGTAACACAGCTGTCTGATGTTCAGTGATGTAACACAGCTGTCTGATGTTCAGTCTGATGTTCAGTGATGTAACACATCTGTCTGATGTTCAGTGATGTAACACAGCTGTCTGATGTTCAGTCTGATGTTCAGTGATGTAACACAGCTGCCTGATGTTCAGTGATGTAACACAGCTGTCTGATGTTCAGTGATGTAACACATCTGTCTGATGTTCAGTCTGGTGTTCAGTGATGTAACACAGCTGTCTGGTGTTCAGTGATGTAACACAGCTGTCTGATGTTCAGTGATGTTCAGTGATGTAACAGAGCTGTATGATGTTCAGTGATGTTCAGTGATGTAACACAGCTGTCTGATGTTCAGTGATGTAACACAGCTGTCTGATGTTCAGTGATGTTCAGTGATGTAACACGTCTGTCTGATGTTCAGTGATGTTCAGTGATGTAACACGTCTGTCTGATGTTCAGTGATGTAACACGTCTGTCTGATGTTCAGTGATGTAACACGTCTGTCTGATGTTCAGTGATGTAACACGTCTGTCTGATGTTCAGTGATGTAACACGTCTGTCTGATGTTCAGTGATGTTCAGCAGAATTACACACTGTGACATGTTTTAAATGTGTTTTACAAACAAACTATGAAAAAAATTACACTCTCCCATTCACAGCTATTTCAGGCACTGCGGACTCAGGGGTAACCCGACCCTGATCTGTGTGTGTGTGTGTGTGTGGGGGGGGGGGGGCACATTCCCACCTCGTCTCATCAGATAAACGTCTCCTGTAATGATTTTGTTCTTTCTCTGTCACAACAAGACATTGATTTGACAGCTTTCATTTCTCTGGTGAATTGTGCAATTACAGAGGAATCCATGACTTACAGCGGTGCGGCGTCGCTCTCTATTCATAACACCTTAATTATACACCTCCATCTCTATGTCATGGTGAAGCTTTATAACACCTTAATTATACACCTCCATCTCTATGTCATGGTGAAGCTTTATAACACCTTAATTATACACCTCCATCTCTATGTCATGATGAAGCTTCATAACACCTTAATCACACACATCCATCTCTATCTCATGGTGAAGCTTCATAACACCTTAATCACACACATCCATCTCTATCTCATGGTGAAGCTTTATAACACCTTAATCACACACCTCCATCTCCAGGTCATGGTGAAGCTTTATAACACCTTATTCACACACCTCCATCTCTATCTCATGGTGAAGCTTTATAAAGCCTTAATCACACACATCCATCTCTATCTCATAATAAAGCTTTATAACACCTCAATCTGAAGCTTAATGACACTTTATTCACACATATCCATCTTGCTGTGAAGCTTTATAACATCCAATTACATACATCTGAATCTATCTGTGAAGCTTTATAACACCTTATTCATATACACCCACCTTCATTTCTCTGTAAAGCTTCTTAACAACCCATGCATACCATCTCCATCTGGCTTTATAGCATCATAATTCATACAACTCATTCACACCTTATTCATGATTTATGTCTTTCCATGTGTGGGTCTTTTACATGTGTGCTGTGTGTGATGTTCAGGTGTCCACATCCCTTTGGTCATATAATGTGTATATGTTATTATTATTATTATTATTATTATTATTATTATTATTATTATTATAGTTATTATAATTATTACTATTATTATTATTATTATTATTATTATTATTATTATTATAGTTATTATAGTTATTATAATTATTACTATTATTATTATTATTATTATTATTATTATTATTATTATTATTATTATTTACTTACATTCACATCTATTATGAGAAAAAATAGACTGATTAATGGTGAGCATGTGTAGGACGTTTAGGACACGAGGTTAGAGAGTTTAAATACTCTCATCGACCAATTGAGGAAAAGGTCAATATATTCAGCATGTACACTGATTTGGATTATTCTGAACTTCAGAGGTTGGAGACAGCTCACACACACACACACACACACACACACACACACACACACACACACACACACACACACACACACACACACACACTGTATTGTTCTTCTTTCTAAGGTACAAGTAAAGTTCACACACCATTCTGATGGAGTCTGATTCCTAACCTGTAAAGGGTGAAAACCACAAGGTTACATATAGATCCGTATCCACGACTCTACACCTATGTGACTGGAGCTCCACCAGGACTGTTAGTCTAAGATATTTATTTAAAAACGACATGTGTATATGCTAAAGACAGGTCTGGGAGAGCTTCTGTAGTTTTTAGACACTTTGTTAAATTTTTAAATAGATTATGTTTTTTTTTCTTTGTTTTGTTTTACATGATTGCTTTTATGTGTGATTCTTTTACACATGATTCATTTATTTCCAATGTGATTCCCTTATATAATTTATTTATTTAAAATGTATGTATTATATATATCATTTATTTTTTTTCTAATGTGATTCTTTTACATGATTCATTTATTTGAAACGTGATTCTTTTATATGATTCATTTATTTTTAATGTGATTCTGTTACACGATTTATTTACTATCGACTTGATTCTTTCCTATGATTCATTTATTCACAATGCGATTTTTTTACGTGATTTATTTATTTACAATTTGATTCTGTTACACATGATTCATTTCATTTTAAAGTGATTCTTTTACATGATTCATTTATTTGAAACGTGATTCTTTTATATGATTCATTTATTTTTAATGTGATTCTGTTACACGATTTATTTACTATCGACTTGATTCTTTTCTATGATTCATTTATTCACAATGCGATTTTTTTACGTGATTTATTTATTTACAATTTGATTCTGTTACACATGATTCATTTCATTTTAAAGTGATTCTTTTACATGATTCATTTATTTGTAATGTGATTCTTTTATATGATTCATTTATTTTTAATGTGATTCTGTTACACGATTTATTTACTATCGACTTGATTCTTTTCTATGATTCATTTATTCACAATGCGATTCTTTTACGTGATTTATTTATTTTTACTTACAATTTGATTCTGTTACACATGATTCGTTTATTTTTAATGTGATTCTTTTACACTTGATTCACTTACTTTTTTGTGATACTTTTACACGATTCATGTATTTTCATGCTTTGTTTCTTTTCAAAGTGATTCTTTTACACACGATTCTTATTTTTACACCTTTCATTATCCTTAAACAATCATAATTATGTGCGCCCCTGACGGTCACACCCATATGTTTGTTGAACATCTAATTTATGTGTCCCCTCTCTGGTGTTATAACAGTCTCTGCAAAGACGTTCCGTTAGATTTCGGAATGTTTTCATGGGGATATATCCACAGTACCTTGATCATATACAATGCTTAAAAATCAACATGGCATCTGTGTACGTTAAAGAATAAGAACCCAAAGAAGCAGCTTTCTACTGCCGTGTATCTGAAAAACACCAAAATTCACAGATCAGATTTTATTTGTGCCGTTATACGGTAACGAAGGATATTCTAATGACATTTGTATTCATATAAATAACCTTTGTTCTTCTGAGATGGAACCCGAGGCATGATCAGCTCCAGCCTCGACCGCGCTCTCTCCTCGTGAGCGTGTTAAAGATGAGAAGTCTTTCTGCCTTAAGGTGAAGGAACCTTATCTGCACCTTCATCTTCTCTGCATCGTCTCATCTGATACGGAGAGCCGGAGTGAAAAGCAGTCACGGCTCAGAGAGTGTTTCATGACGTGACATTTTGCCGCTAACAGCCACATGCTTACTATTAAACTCCGCTGACATTTACAGAGGGAAAGAGAAATGGACGTGTGTCAGCTTTGACGTGTCTATTATCACAATCCTGATGAGATGAATGGATTTTCTGGTACCTTCACTTGGCACCCTGTAATGAATCTTCACACACACTTCACACACTCACGGAAGTCTGAGATCTTCCTTTCACAACCTGAACGTCAACGAGGGTCAAAAACGTATCACGACGAATCCTGACATCAGAACGTCTTAAAAAAAAAAAAATCGATATCGCTTTAAAAACGTCGCATTTTATCATCACAGGACCGATTTTTTCAGAAAGTGAATCGGATAATCAACCAAGCAATGCTAGCAAGATTGCTATTGCTAATCGCTAATGCTAATCTGGACACGGCTTTGCTTGCTAGTGTAATGTTTGTGTGTTTATTTTAACGTTAATTCTGAGACTAAATGATAAAATTAAACCACTTCTGCTTTCACTCCTCATTTTTTCTACTTTTAAAGACTTCCAGTCATCGTTCGTCTCTGTCTCTGTAGAGGAACACAGTTGATGAAGCTCAAACAAGTTGAGCTCACGGGTTTAGCAAACCCTGCTGTGAGGTAACAGATGAAGGCGTGTCTTTAAGCACGTCCTTGTAGTGAAAAGTATTTCCTCAGAAGGTTCATACCATCATTCGTCCAACATTTAGCTTCGATTGAATGTCTCCAGTGACACAGTGGTACAACTTAAGCCTGGATTTAACCGCTACTAAGCGGTAACGCTAACACTACTGTGAGGATTTTATATTCCATGTGTCCTTAAGACTACTCCCAGATGTTCTGTAATAATTAGTAAATACTTCTGACTGTAATACCAGAGATTTGGAGTTTATTTGCAGCTCATGACAACAATCACGATGACGAAGGAAGGATTTAAAAAGAAATAAATAATTTTACTGTCTGACTCAGGACAGCGCTGCTAATGCTCTTTAACCCTTGCATGGTGTTCGGGTCTGTGGGACCCATATTCATAAACATCATTAGTTTTGAAAAAACTTTGCTTCCTTGTAAATTTGTTGATTAAATTAGATTTTCTTTTTTTTTTATTACAAACAACAAAAACAAGTAGCACTTTAATTAAAAAAATGTGATGTAATAATGTAAAATGTGATGTAACGGTAAAGGGCAAATTTAAGGCCATATTTATATTGCTTGTAAATGGGATGAAGTAAACATCTGTAGAGTATTTTAACATGAAATTTTGGATTGTGTTGAATTAAAAACACAAAAATTTCAACGGGTCAAACAGACCCACGAACACTGGCAGAGTAACAAAAATACGAACAACATACAATTCAATTCAGTTCAGTTCAAGTTTATTTGTGTAGCGCTTTTTACAATTAACATTGTCTCAAAGCAGCTTTACAGAACATAAACATAGAACAGAAGGTTATTATAAAGAATAATATAAAGCTTAATAGAATACAAAATTCAAGATTAATATTAGATAGATTTAGTTCACAATGTGTTTGTATTTATCCCCAATGAGCAAGTCTGAGGTGACTCAGGTGACTGTCGGGAGGAAAAACTCCCTTAGATGGTAAGGAAGAAACCTTGAGAGGAACCAGACTCAAAGGGGAACCTCATCCTCATCTGGGTTAACACGAGTATAAAAAACATGTCTATTCATGTTAGCTTATTGCTACATCAAAGATTATTACTAATTAGAAGTATATTATAAGGAAGCAGAAACACCCTCTATG
The DNA here is from genome assembly GCF_022655615.1 of Tachysurus fulvidraco. Taxonomy (NCBI): domain Eukaryota; kingdom Metazoa; phylum Chordata; class Actinopteri; order Siluriformes; family Bagridae; genus Tachysurus; species Tachysurus fulvidraco. The sequence continues at coordinate 21,880,901 of NC_062527.1, read as the reverse complement.
CCCCCATGCCAAGCTAAGAAGCCTAACATCAGCTAACATTAGCCGACTCATCTAGCATGCTAGCTCAGCAGTCGAAAAAACAGTAAGGAAAGATATAACTCTACAAAACACATAACACACACACACACACACACACACACACACACACACACACACACACACTCAACATTAGCTATCTTATCTTATCTTATCTTATCTTATCTTATCTTATCTTATCTTAGCATGCAGTTTCTGTGGCCAAATATGGCCACACTTGTAGATGTGAAAGCATTTTTAATTTTTTTTTTATAGTTGTTCTAAGGAAGGGAAAGATGAACAGACATCATACAGAACAGATCATGTTCCGGAAGTTTCACAGCTACAGTAGTTAGCAGAATAACATGTGCTGCTAATGCTATTGTTCTAATGCTAACACAACAGGTGTTTTAATTAATAGTAAATAAATGAATTTCTTCATCTGTTTCTCATGGATAGATTTATACATTGTTTCATTCTCAGTTCTCATACTGTGTGTGTGTGTGTGTGTGTGTGTGTGTGTGTGTGTGTGTGTGTGTGTGTGTGTGTGTGTGTGTGTGAGGAAAGTGCAGGCGGAGGCATGTTGAGGTTTCTGAGGAATCCACGTTCACACGGGAGATGGAGGGATGCACCATTGTGGGAGGGAAAACTGTGTGTGTGTGTGTGTGTGTGTGTGTGTGTGTGTGTGTGTGTGTGTGTGTGTATGAAAAATAACTTAGCAGAACTGGAAATAGCTTTGGTTCGGATTTGTTATGCTCCAGAGAGCAGGAGAGATTTCTAGTTTCTGGTTTCTCATCATTCAGTAAATAAAGTTTTATCAGAATCCAACGCTTTAGCGACTTTCAGTTTCCTGTCACAAACAAAAGGTTCCTGTACGTTTTAAAATCTTACAGTATTTGAAATTGTTTCACTGCAAGTTCAAAAATATTTCAAGGCTTTTTCAGTTTTGTCTCATTTTGTTGCTTTATTTCGAGTTAAGTGTTAAACCTTTTTAGAGGAATTTTATGAGATAAAACAAATAGATGCTTTTTAATCTTTTAATTACGCCGCACAATTTCAGCACTGCCCAAGTCCCTGTTACTATAGAAACCATAACATACTCGAACCACGACTACTACATTTGATTCACTGCTTAATGCGTTCGATTCGGTAACTAATACACTTCAGTAACTGCTTCATTCAATTCACACCCTGCTACATTTGATTCACTCTATAGTGCATTTGATTCACTACCTACTGCATTTGATTCAATTCACCGCTTAATGTATTCGATTCAGTAACTACTACATTCAATTCACTCCTTACTGCATTCAGTAACTACTTACATTTGAATCACTCATTACTGCATTCGATTCAGTAACTTCTACAATTGATTCACTCCTTTCTGAGTTCGAATCATTAAATACTACATTTGATTCAGTAAATATTCCCTCCCTACTGCATTTGATACAGTAACTATTGCATTCGATTCACTCCATCAGAATAAGAATCAAGTTTATTGCCAGGAATTTTTCTTGGTGTGTTGGTGCATAGTAATAATAAAGAAGTAGCACAAATATAAGAAATAAAACTTTATATAAAACTGTGTATAAAGATTTACAGAAAAAAAAAAACAATTAGAGGGATGCAGTCTGTGCAATGTGGCTAGTGCAAATGTGACGTGACATACGGTGACGCATACTCAGAATTTGTTCACCGTGAACACACACACACACAGCACTGAACACACACACACACCGTGAACACACACACTGTGAACACACACACCGTAAACACACACCGTAAACACACACACACACAGTGAACACACACACACACACAGTGAACACACACCGTAAACACACACACACACACACACAGTGAACATACACACACACACACACACACACACAGTGAACACACACACCGTGAACACACACACACACAGTGAAAACACACACCGTGAACACACACACACACACACACACACACCGTGAACACACACACACACAGTGAACACACACATCGTGAACACACACATCGTGAACACACACATCGTGAACACACACCGTAAACACACACCGTAAACACACACCGTAAACACACACCGTAAACACACACACACACAGTGAACATACACACACACACACACACACACACACACAGTGAACACACACACCATGAACACACACACACACACACACACACACACACCGTGAAAACACACACACACACACCGTGAACACACACACACACATACACACACACACACACCGTGAACACACACACACACATGCACACACACACACATGCACACACACACACATGCACACACACACACCGTGAACACACACACACACACACACACACACACACACACACACACCGCGAACACACACACACACACATGCACACACACACACATGCACACACACACACATGCACACACACACACATGCACACACACACACCGTGAACACACACACACCGTGAACACACACACACCGTGAACACACACACCGTGAACACACACCTGGAGCAGTAGGCAGCCATTTATGCTGCGACGCCAGTGGAGCAGTTGGGGTTCGGCGACTTGCTCAAGGACACCTAAGTCGCGGTATTACCGGCCCGAGACGCAAACCCACAACCTTAGGGTTAGGAGTCAAACTCTCTAACCATTAGGCCATGACTTCCCCCACTATTAATAAATGTCTATTAATAATGTCACATGCAGGATATTACAACTGAAAACTTAACTGTACACTGCAGGATACACAAAGGTGGACCAGTGTAAATGCTGACAGTTTGAGGTAGGAAGGTGTAATTCTAACAGTCAGAGTTGTGAACGTTAGTGTAATGCATACGAACAGTGGGTGGGGTTGTTTGTTAATGTCCAGGGTGGCAAATAAAAGAGCATGCTGGGTCCTGGATTTCATTAATGAGGCCAGTTGTGAATAAAAAGAAACTGTTTTTGTGGAGTGAATTTTTAGTCTGTATGGAGTGGAGTGTCTCAGGATGAGAGGAGTCACAGACACCATCTCGTGCTACGTTCGATTCGGTATCTACTGCACTTCCTGTCACATTCGATGCACACGGCTTCCTGTTTGCGTCATCGATGCCCCTTTTCCAATTTCACACAACTGGACTGATCTACATTTTTAAGCCATGATAACTTTTGTAAAACGCTTCATAAACAATAATCATCCATTCGTTCATTTCCTACCGCTTTATCCGAACTTCTCGGGTCACGGGGAGCCTGTGCCTATCCCAGGCATCATCGGGCATCGAGGCAGGATACACCCTGGACGGAGTGCCAACCCATCACAGGGCACACACACACTCTCATTCACTCACACACACACACACTACGGGCAATTTTCCAGAGATGTCAGTCAACCTACCATGCATGTCTTTGGACTGGGGGAGGAAACTGGAGTACCCGGAGGAAACCCCCGAGGCACGGGGAGAACATGCAAACTCCACACACACAAGGCGAAGACGGGAATCGAACCCCAAACCTTGAGGTGCTACCCACTAAACCACCGTGTGCTATTTCATTAACAGTACGTTGAATTTAAACACAGGTGACTGTTTCTTTTCGAAAAATACTTATCAATAAAAAGACACATTTTTATAATTTTAAAATTTGCATATGCCCCAAATTCCTCCTCACGCGCGGTGTTAATGTTGCCATGAATCACACCAGGACATCATCTCTGCAGCTCTGACACGGAACCTTCCGAAGGACCAGCGAGGAGCTGAGAACTTTCTTCAAGAACAAAAGCGCACTTTCAGAGATTTCAGAGAATTAAAATGCCTCTTAAAATCTACCATCTGTTCTTCCATTCCCTCTCTTCGCTTCTCTTTCTCTAACGGACGACAGATCATCTGATCATCTCTCTCCTTGCATCTCGTTTCTGTCAAAGAAAAAACACAACACCACATGACATGAGGAATAAAGTGGCTTGTCAGAGTATTCCTGAACATGAAATTGGCAAACATATGAAAGCTTTAACAGTGCACTCATCACATCATCACATCATCCTTCATCCTTCACAGGCTCTGAAGGAAATACTTTTCTTACTGAGTGTGTGAGATCTGTCTCAGAGTCTGATGTTTTCTCCACAAAAAAAAAAAGAATCTGTCTTCTACTGCCTACGCTCCTCACTAAACACAGGGATGGAGAGAATATGGAGAGAGTGAGGCAGGAAACAAAAAAAAATAAAAGAATGATGAGAGTGAGACAGGGAGAGGACAGGAAAGAGAAAGAAACCAAAGAGGATGGAGGAGTGAGTGAGAGAGAGAGGGAGAGAGGAAAATGAGTGATGGAAAGTAAGACGGGTGAAAGACAGGAAAGAGAAAGAAACCAAAGAGGATGGAGGAGAGAGAGAATATGGATAGATTGAGACAGGAAAATGATTGATGGAGAATAAGACAGGTGAAGGACAGTAAAGAGAATGAGAAAGAAACCCAAGAGGGACGGAGGAGAGAGAGAGAGAGAGAGAGAGAGAGAGAGAGGAAAACGAGTGATGGAGTGTAAGACGGGTGAAGGACAGGAGGGAGAAAGAGAGAGAATCCCAAGCGGGATGGAGGAGAGAGTGAGAGAGAGACAGACAGACAGAGAGAGAGAGAGAGAGAGAGAGAGAGAGGAAAACATGTGATGGAGTGTAAGACAGGTGAAGGATAGGAGGGAGAAAGAGAAAGAATCCCAAGGGGGATGGAGGAGACA
>NC_062527.1:21863678-21871178 GCF_022655615.1 Tachysurus fulvidraco | reverse complement strand
TGAAGTGGCAGTGAGTGTTCCTAATAAAGTGGCAGTGAGTGTTCCTAATAAAGTGGCCAGTGAGTGTTCCTAATAAAGTGACCAGTGAGTGTTCCTAATAAAGTGGCAGTGAGTGTTCCTAATAAAGTGACCAGTGAGTGTTCCTAATAAAGTGGCAGTGAGTGTTCCTGATAAAGTGACCAGTGAGTGTTCCTGATGAAGTGGCAGTGAGTGTTCCTAATAAAGTGGCAGTGAGTGTTCCTAATAAAGTGGCCAGTGAGTGTTCCTAATAAAGTGACCAGTGAGTGTTCCTAATAAAGTGGCAGTGAGTGTTCCTGATAAAGTGGCAGTGAGTGTTCCTGATGAAGTGGCAGTGAGTGTTCCTAATAAAGTGGCCAGGGAGTGTTCCTGATGAAGTGGCAGTGAGTGTTCCTAATAAAGTGGCCAGGGAGTGTTCCTGATGAAGTGGCAGTGAGTGTTCCTAATAAAGTGGCCAGGGAGTGTTCCTAATAAAGTGGCAGTGAGTGTTCCTGATAAAGTGGCAGTGAGTGTTCCTGATAAAGTGGCAGTGAGTGTTCCTGATAAAGTGACCAGTGAGTGTTCCTAATAAAGTGGCAGTGAGTGTTCCTGATGAAGTAAATAAACCTAACACAGTAGGTGGAGTCATTCCTTCATTACCAGTTTGTTCTGGTTAGAGCCACAGAAATGACAGGATCAATCTGTTCATCCAGGAAAGAGAGATAGAAAGTACAATCCCTGCTTGGTGCTGATGAGATCTCTGGTCTCCTCGGTGCAGCACAGAGAGTCAGAAGGTTTCACTTTCACACAACGACTCTGATGCTTAAAGACATGATTGTTTCTATAGTAACAGGAACATCACCTAAAGGGGCTTATATGAGAGAAGAAGTGTTTACTGCTGCTATAACGAGGAGAGGAGACGAGAGGAGAGGAGAGGGGGAAAGGAGAGGAGAGGAGACGAGACGAGAGGAGAGGAGAGGAGAGGAGAGGAGACGAGAGGAGAGGAGACGAGAGGAGACGAGAGGAGAGGGGGAAAGGAGAGGAGAGGAGAGGAGAGGAGACGAGAGGTATGAGGAGAGAGAGGAGACGAGAGGAGACGAGATTGAGGAGAGTCTAGAGGATACTATGAGGAGACGAGAGAGACTAGAGAGATGAGACGAGAGTAGACGATAGTATATTACGCTCTCTATAGATCATTATAGGGGGACGTATATTACTGACGATAGGGTACTGATGTTTATTCTGTCGATTACTTTCTTATCTATTTCTGATGATCTTGCAGTCTTCTCTTCTAATGAGCCTATTTTCCTCTTCTTATCCTCTAATGACTTCACTGTAGGGTCTAGGCTACTCTACTCTTCTTATTCTTCTTCTTTATCTAAGAATCTCTATTTCACTTTCTTCTCTTTCTCCTCTATCTGCTTTGATTTCTTTTTCTTTTCTCTCTTCTCTCCTCTTCCTTCCCTCTGATTCCTCTTCTTCTCTCTCTCCTCTATCTCATCTCCTTCGCTTCTTCTCCTCCCTCTCTTCTCTCTTCTTCTTTCTCTTCTTCTCCATCTCCTTTTCTCTCTTTCTCTTCTCCCCTCTCTTCCCTCTTTTTTCCCTTCTTCTTTTCTCTTCTGGCTTCTCTTCTCTCCTCTTCGCCCCCTCTCCTCTCCTCCCCTCTCCTCTACCCTCTTCTCCTCTTCATTTTCTCTTTTTTCTTCTCCTCTTCGCTTCCCCCTTTTCCCCTTCTTCTTTTCTCTCCTCTTCTCTTCTCCTCATCCTCTACTTCTTTTATCCCCTCCCTTCCCTCCCCTTCCCGTCCCTTCCATCCCCTTCCCTCCCTTCCCCTCTCCCCTCTTCTCTCGCCTCTCCGCGCGTGCGCCTTGCGCTTCCTCCCTCGCCGCCCCTCTCGCTGAAGAGCCCTCTCGAGATGATGATCCCATGAGCACGCAAACTAGCACAAAGGAGAGAAGAGAAGAGACCAACCAGTAAACGGCGAAGAAGTGAGATGAGAAATGAGCCCAGAAAAGAGAAAAGAAGGGAGAGAAGTGAAGAGAAAAAAGGAGACAGTGAGATGAGACCTAGAGCCGAAAAGAGAAAAGAAGGTCGAGAAGAAGAAGAGATACAAAAGGTAGCAGTGAAGGAATGAGAAACCTGAGCAGAAAAGAGAAAAGAAGGGAGATAAGTGAAGAGAAAAAAAAGGAGAAGTGAGATGAGAAATGAGCAGAAAAGAAAGAAACAGAAGGGAGAGAAGTGAGAGAAAAAAGGAGAAAGTGAGATGAGAAATGAGGCAGAAAAGAGAAAAGATGAGAGGAGAAGAGAAGAGAAAAAAGGAGAAGTGAGATGAGAAATGAGCAGAAAAGAGAAAAGAAGGGAGAGAAGTGAAGAGAAAAAAGGAGAAGTGAGATGAGAAATGAGCAGAAAAGAGAAAAGAAGGGAGAGAAGAGAAGAGAAAAAAGGAGAAGTGAGATGAGAAATGAGCAGAAAAGAGAAAAGAAGGGAGAGAAGAGAAGAGAAAGAGAGCCAATGGAAGCGTTAACATCAGTGATGTATAATAAAGTTTACTCTGAACATCTGCTGCAGAATAATGAGTTCAAATTCCATTGAAAACTGAAGAAACTCCATTTGTTCCTCAACGAAGCCGATGAGACGAACACACAGCACAGAGCAGAGCAGCTCGGAGACGACAGCAGGTGTGTGTGTGTGTGTGTGTGTGTGTGTGTGTGTGTGTGTGTGTGTGTGTGTGTGTGTGTGTGTGTGTTCCTCACCACTGCTCCTCATCTCCCCAGTGTGTTGTAATTAACGCCACGTTTATGAGACAGGAATTAAAGGAAGAAGCTCTCAGCAGCAGGTAACCTCCCTCATCCATGATTACCATCACTCTCTGTCACGATAACAACCTTTACACACACACACACACACACACACACACACACACACACACACACACACACACACACACACACACACACACACACAAACACTCACACACCTTCACACTCTCTCTCTCTCTCTCTCTCTCTCTCTCTCTCTCTCTCACACACACACACACACACACACTCTCTCTCTCTCCCTCTCTCTCACACACACACACACACACACACACACACACACACACACACACACACACACACCCCGCCACTCGCACACACCACTCTCACACACAAATTCACACTCACACACACACACACACATACACACTCTCATTCACCCTCACACACACATACACACACACACACACACACTCTCACACTCTCATTCACCCTCACACACACACACACACACGCACACACACACACACCAACACACACTCTCTCTCTCTCACACACACACACACACACACACACACACACACACACACACACACACACACACACACACACTCACTCACTCTCACACACAAATACCCACACACACTCTCACTCACACTCTCATTCACCCTCACACACACACACACACACACACACACACACACACACACACACACACACACACACACACACACACACACAAACACACACACAAACACACACACTATCACACACACACACACTATCACACATACACACACACACACACACACTCACTCTCACACACAAACACACATCCCCTATCTCCTGGTGTTGATCCTGGACAGTGGACTGATGTGGACTTGCTGCTGGATGACAGATGGCATCATCTCTATAGATAAATCCCACATGAGCTGAAGGAGATTAGAGATTACAACAGATTTCAGAGGAAGACTACAGAGATTAAACACTGAGATCCTTCACAACACGTTATTCTCCATCACACCAGAAACATTTACACACACAGATCTGAGCTGGAGCACAGAGACGTCACCGAGAGACGGAGCAGGCTGGAACTTTATATACAACACACACCAATGGATTAGAATCACTTTACAGAGCAAAACACATTTCTACTGGGCATTTCTATTGCATTTCTACTCCATTCTACTGACCATTTCTTTTCTATTTCTCTTAGCAATTTATTTCAGTCATTTCTATTGGCTATTTCTATTCAATTCATTTCAACCATTTTTATTATGCCTTTTTATAACAGTTCAGTTCCATTAGTTATTTCTCTCTGGACGTTTTTTTTTTTTTAATTTTATTCCTAATTCTTTCTACTTTGTCATTTCTATTCTATTTCTATTGGCTATTACTATTAGCTTTTTCTCATGATCATTTGTATTTGGGAATTTCTACGAGCCATAAAGATCGCAGCTGTTCAGCCCTTGCATGGTTAGCATTAGCAGGCTAAACTAGCAGCACTTCTACGCTAACAAGTTTTAGCCTATGACTTGTTGAAGTAAGTAACTCACAGCAATTGTAGCTAAGTACAGAGAACAGTTTGTTAAGTCCAAGATTATTTTAAATTCTTAAAATGTTCACATTCAGGTTGGTGGAGAGCTCCTGCCTCAAGTGGAGGAGTTTATGTATCTTGGGGTCTTGTTCACGAGTGAGGGAAGGATGGAGCGGGAGATCGACAGGCGGATCGGTGTATCCTCTGCAGTGATGCGGTCGATATACCGGTCTGTTGTGGTGAAGAAAGAGCTGAGCCGCAAGGCGAAGCTCTCTATTTACCAGTCGATCTACTTTTCTACCCTCACTCAGCTCTATGGTCATGAGCTTTGGGTCATGACGGAAAGGACAAGATCCCGGATACAGGCGGCCGAAATGAGTTTCCTCCGTAGGGTGGCTGGGCGCTCCCTTAGAGATAGGGTGAGGAGCTCGGTCACTCGGGAGGAGCTCAGAGTAGAGCCGCATCGAGAGGAGTCAGCTGAGGTGGCTCGGGCATCTGTTCCGGATGCCTCCTAGACGCCTCCCTGGGGAGGTGTTCCGGGCTTGTCAAACTGGGAGGAGGCCTAGGACACGCTGGAGGGACTATGTCTCTTGGCTGGCCTGGAAACGCCTCGGTATTCCCCCGGAAGAGCTGGAGGAAGTGTCTGGGGAGAAGGAAGTCTGGGCGTCTCTGCTTAGTCTGCTGCCCCAGTGACCCGTCTCCGGATAAGCGGTAGAACATGGATGGATGGATGTATGGTTGGATGGAAAATGTTCACATTATCCATAACAATTCACAGAAAGTTGGCTCTTCCTCACACACAGTGATGGGACACAAGGGACACTGCGGACACTGTTATTTACATTCACAAACACAAAGTTTCTTAAAGAGTCTTATTTATCATTGTTATTGTTGACTGATAAGTTTGTTGTTGTGTCACTCGGCTAAACCCCGCCCACTGAACACCTTCTCCTTCAGTACTTCATCCCCAGCTCGCTCTTCTCCAAGGTGTTCAGGTTCACCTTCTCCGCTGCACAGCACTGCAACCCACAGATGACTATAAATAAGATCTACTTTTTTATTGATTGCCCCAAGCAGTGTTTTCTACATCAGTAAACAAAGAATGCTTCACCTCTGCGTTGAGCGTTTCTCACCCTGAAACGCCTCGGATGGAATGTACATGAAGCGGCTGGATAATTCATGTCCTGTGGACTGCAGAACCCTGACGTTACGTAAGTGGCTTCTCCTCAGCCTACACCCTGCAGTGCCACCCAGTTAAACCTCCATATTCACATCCTCCTTAGAAGAAAAGAAAAATAAGAATAGTGTAAAGACGTCCTCACGGTGATACAGTGATGCGTGTCCCTGAAAGCTGAACGTCTTCTCATTTCATTTTAATCACATAAAATCGAGTTTTCTTCATTTATTTATCTACTGCAACTCTACAGTAACTTGACAACGATTACAAATATTTTTAAACCATTTATTGTTACTCACAACAGCCTGTCTTTTTATTCTGTATGCTGTCCCTGTGAACGAGCTGTTGCTATAGAAACAATACTGTTGAATGTTTCTATTAGCCACTTCAATTAGTCATTTCTATTCCATTTCTATTACCAAATTTCTGTTCCATCAGCCATTTCTACTGGGCATTTCTATTGGTCATTTCTATTGCCTAACCCTACCCCTAACCCCTAACCCCTAACCCTAACCTCTCACCCTAGTCCCTAAACCTGACCCCTAATCCCTAATCCCTAACCCTAATCCCTAACCCCAACCCCTAAACCTAATCCCTAACCCCTAACCCTAATCCCTAACCCCAACCCCTAAACCCTAAACCTAACCCCTAACGCTAATCCCTAACCGCTAACCCCAACCCCAACCCTAACCCCATCCCCTAACCCTACTGGTTATTTCTATTCCATTTCTATTCAAAACTTACAGCTTTTTGTATCAAATCCCTGACACTGGAGACTCCTTCCTTCCTGTAAACTTCACCACATCCAGGATAAAAAAAATCCTTTCATTACAATGCGTAGCCTCTGCTGTACACGTCCCTGTGAACCATTGCTATAGAAATGATACCGCCGAATACTGATATTAAGATGGAGTGCATTAAAGCTTTAATACAAAGCTATGATTTTCAGCTGCACTGATTACAGATCATTGATAAGGCTTTCACTTCTGACCAATCACAATCCAGAACAGTGGGAACACGAGTGGAGAAGGTGGAGACCAGAGTATAGCTTTAGGCTGATCTCATATTGCTGTCAGAGCCGAACGAGTTACTCGACCTTAACCTGCACTTAGCATGACGCAGAATCATGCAGAGGATCTCAAGATCTTCACCTCTGTGTGTTTTCCATTAGTCGACGTGAACAACTCACCAACACGACTTTTCCTTCTACGTCTGGCGTCTCTCCAGTGGCCGATTTTCACAGCTGCTCCCTTTTTGACTAATTCATACATATCTCATAACACTTAATACATGACACTGAGAGTAACACAGCTGCAAATCATGTGCCGTAACTCGTCGCTGTTTCTATAGCGACAACTCGTCGTACGGCAGACCCGACGCTAATAAGCCACAGATTAACGAAAGCTTGTGAACGCTTAACGAACGTTGACATGGTGACGGTTTATGTAAAGGTTAGAGAAGGAGTCAGCACTTTGGAGCAGTCATTATCTTTTTCTGTATCGTTTCCCTTTCGTTCGAGATAACACGGGAACTGAGGAAAATAAAAACTGATCGAAACTGTTTGCAGATTAAATGCAAGTACAAACCAATAAAAGTTAGACGAGTGATGAAAGAGGAATAAAACACATGCCCTGCCGCTTCATACCCGAAAGAATCCACTTCTGCAGACCAGACTTCACCTGATACATTGTTTTATTCCAGATGTTTATCAATGTAATGTAATTTATTCATGAAATCCTGCCTTCACTGGACTGTGCTCAGAGATTTTTGTCCTCTCGTCCCGGTGGTCTGTGATATCTCGTCCTCTCCTGAGACACTTATACATGCACTGTACATGGTTTTGTGTGAACACGACTGGATTACGCTACCTCTAGCTTATCTAGCCCAGACAGAGCCGTATTGCAAATTTACACACTTTTCTTTTTTTTTTCTACATTCCCGTCGACAGAAAAAGCACTCACGGTTGTGTTTCTTTTCCTCTTAGTTTCTGACATGGTAGCCGTAGCTGGTGAAGTGTGCTGTGGTTTAGCTTC
>NC_062527.1:21841178-21853678 GCF_022655615.1 Tachysurus fulvidraco | reverse complement strand
ATTTTACACACACACACACACACACACACACACACACACACACACACACACACACACACACACACACACACACACACACACACACACTAATCAGGTGCTCACACTTTTTGCCTCATTGCTTCCAGAGAAGAAAGACAGTGTGTGTGTTTGTTTGTTGTGGTCACACAGAATTAGGCGCTGTATGTGTGTGTGTGTGTGTGTGTGTGTGTGTGTGTGTGTGTGTGTGTGTGAGAGTGAGTGGTTAATTTTTTATCAGTCTCAGTGGACGCTCACAACTCGTCTGCTAAATCTGAGAGAACGGAGAATCGCTCTTATCTCCTCCACCACGCTGTGTGAGCTCCACTTCATTATTCAGCTGGCAGCACATGACACAGAGTGACACAAAAACTCAGAACACGAGCTGAACGTCCGAGACCACACACACACACAGACACACAGACACACACACACACACACACACACACACACACACACACACACACACACACACACACACACACACACACACAACACACTGATCAACTTATCTTACCAAACAGCAGCTCAGGCAGAAGCGCAGTTACAAATCACAGCATATTATATTAATTATTCGAATACGTTATCGTTTCTATGGTAACGGCTCATTTAAAAGGACTTATAAGAACTTCTTCTTTAAGTAAATGTTAATGAAACATCTATGGAAGGAGTCTCCAGTGTCAGCGCTTTGTAAGAGACAGAGGTAAAGCTGGAGCTTTACAAACAAAGCAGTTTCCACTTTTTTTGTTTAAGAGACAAACTGTAATCTTTTTCATCTTATAAACCTGATGTGTCAGTGGTAGTGTACTGAGGTCTACTGCTGTCTGAGAGTTTCAGATGAGCTCTCTCTTTCTCTCCCTCCCTCTTTCTCTCTCTCTCTCTCTCTCTCTCTCTCTCTCTCTCTCTCTCTCTCTCTCTCACACACACACACACAGACATACAGGCAGCAGTTACACAGACAGACACACAGGTACATTACATTTCACATTTACAGCATTTAGCAGAAACACTTAACCAGAGTGACTTACACAACTGAGCAATAGAGGGTAAGGGCCTTGCTCAGGGGCCCAGCAGTGGCAGCTTGATGGACCAACATTCCGATCGGTAGTCTAGCACCTTAATCACTAGGCTACCACATCTGTAGAGAGACAGACAGACAAATAAACATGTAGACAGACAACGGCTGTTACACAGACAGACAGACAGACAGACAGACAGACAGACAGACAGACAGACAGACAGACAGACAGACAGACAGACAGACAGACAGAGAGACAGACAGTCAGACAGACAGAGAGACAGACAGACAGACAGACAGAGAGACAGACAGACAGACAGACAGACAGACAGACAGACAGACAGACAGACAGACAGTCAGACAGACAGAGAGACAGACAGACAGACAGACAGACAGTGTTGTGCAGCGTTGTGTAGTGTTGTGTAGTGTTGTGTAATGTTGTGTAGTGTTGTGCAGCGTTGTGTAGTGTTGTGTAATGTTGTTTAGTGTTGTGTAATGTTGTTTAGTGTTGTGTAATGTTGTGTAGTGTTGTGTAATGTTGTTTAGTGTTGTGTAATGTTGTGTAGTGTTGTGCAGCGTTGTGTAGTGTTGTGTAGTGTTGTGTAACATTGTGTAGTGTTGTGCAGCGTTGTGTAGTGTTGTGTAATGTTGTGTAGTGTTGTGTAATGTTGTGTAGTGTTGTGCAGCGTTGTGTATTGTTGTGTAATGTTGTGTAGTGTTGTGTAATGTTGTGTAGTGTTGTGCAGCGTTGTGTATTGTTGTGTAATGTTGTGTAGTGTTGTGTAATGTTGTGTAGTGTTGTGCAGCGTTGTGTATTGTTGTGCAGAGTTGTTTAGTGTTGTGTAATGTTGTGTAGTGTTGTGCAGCGTTGTGTAGTGTTGTGTAATGTTGTGTAGTGTTGTGTAACGTTGTGTAGTGTTGTGCAGCGTTGTGTAGTGTTGTGTAATGTTGTGTAGTGTTGTGTAATGTTGTGTAGTGTTGTGCAGCGTTGTGTATTGTTGTGCAGAGTTGTTTAGTGTTGTTTAGTGTTGTGTAGTGTTGTGTAGAGTTGGGCAGCATTGTGTATTGTTGTGTAGTGTGTATAGCAGAGGGAAACTGTCCTTCATCAGCAGTAATAATGCAGCTGTTGGTTTTCTGTTCCTCTTCAATCTCCCTGAATATTTCAGAAACTCCAGGCGTGTGTGGACGTGATGTCGGTGTGTAGAAGGTGTGTGGACGTGATGTCGGTGTGTAGAAGGTGTGTGGACGTGATGTCGGTGTGTAGAAGGTGTGAGGACGTCATGTCGGTGTGTAGAAGGCGTGTGGACGTGATGTCGGTGTGTAGAAGGTGTGAGGACGTGATGTCGGTGTGTAGAAGGTGTGAGGACGTCATGTCGGTGTGTAGAAGGTGTGTGGACGTGATGTCGGTGTGTAGAAGGCGTGTGGACGTGATGTCGGTGTGTAGAAGGCGTGTGGACGTGATGTCGGTGTGTAGAAGGCGTGTGGACGTGATGTCGGTGTGTAGAAGGCGTGTGGACGTGATGTCGGTGTGTAGAAGGCGTGTGGACGTGATGTCGGTGTGTAGAAGGCGTGTGGACGTGATGTCGGTGTGTAGAAGGCGTGAGGACGTGATGTCGGTGTGTAGAAGGTGTGAGGACGTGATGTCGGTGTGTAGAAGGTGTGAGGAGAGGATCGGGTGTGTTTTAGTATAGAAGCTCCAGGAGAATCAGCCTCACACATCACGACACTAAGGAGTGTGTCTTTAACAGCATCACTAACACACATAGATTTTCCCATTAACTTCTGATTCCCGCCGCTATAATTTACAAGCGAGTGATACGCGGGCGAGAAAGCAGCAAACACGCCGCATCTCAGCCGTGAAACGTCTGCCTCACTCATCCCGCTGCACAGCCAGTGACATCCATCACACAGGTCCAATTCTTCTTAATTACAATGTAATCAGACTCCTGACACACTCATTTATGATCTCCTGAGGGTCTGGATGTTTCTATGCTTCTTCTTCTTCCTGTACAGTATTTATAAGTGCTGCATTTCGATTGGTCACCATGCGACTGTGCGACCATCGCAGACGCCGTACACATCCCTGTATACACACGAGCTGTTGCTATAAAAAAGATAACATGAGCCCACGGCTCAGCTGTGATTTGCGGGTTTCTGGGATCTTAAGAAGAGAGTGTTATCAAAAAGTGAATAGAGAAGGGGGGGGGCATAGGAGCCTTTATTATCGCCACATATACATTACAGCACAGTGGAATTCTTTTCTTCACATACCCCAACTGAGGAGGTTGGGGTCAGAGTGCAGGGGCAGATATGATGCAGCACCCCTGGAGCAGGGAGGGTTGACGGCCTAGCTCAAGGGTCCAGCAGTGCCAGCTTGGCTGTGCTGGGCCTTGAACCCCGATCAATAACCGAGAGCCTTAAACAGTTGCGCCACCGCTGCCTCAAATGAAACATGAGACATGAAAGCATGACTGCTGTGAAACACTAGGCATGACTTTCTTTTTCCCCAGAATGTAGTGTTTACTTTTTAGGATGCTTTCACACCTGCCTTGTTTAGTTCGGTTGAATCGTACCAGAGTTCGATCGCTCATTCGGTGCGGTTCGTTTGGGCAGGTGAGAATGCAGCGATCGAACTCTGGTGCGCACCAAAAGCGAACCAAACAAGCGTACCGAGATCTCCTTGAAGAGATGGTCTCGGTACGCTTTCAGACGAACTCTGGTACGGTTCGTTTGTGGTGAGAACACGGTCCGAGATCGAATAGACCTAACTGCAAAAAGTATTGAGCATTTTGGACTAAACCAGCCGCCGTAGTGGGTCGTTGGCAATATTTTCGGAAGATGAGCATGTCACAGTTTAGCAAAAGTAATGCTCGCCTCCTCCCGGAGTGTCTTGCGATGTGTCTTCGCCGTTTGCGGCGCATTAAAACGATATTTTCAAGCCGCATCCGCGCTTCATTCTGAAAATGAAGACTTTAATAGAATGCTGTATATGAGCGATGTAGTAGATTACAACCAGGAACATAATCGCAGCGCGCGGTCGTCTCTCCATGGTGTACTGTATGCTGTTTCCTCTTTTTGTTCACTTCCGGAGTTTCGTTAAAATTTCCCTTATTATTCTGACCAATCGAGAAGCAGTTTAGGAAATACATGTGGCCAATGAGTGATGTGGATGTTATCACATGACTGCATTTTGCTTCGTTTCAACTGGTGCGGAACAGAACGATCAGTGTGGTGTGAAAAGGAACCAAAACTGATAAAAAGCTACAAGGTGTCATTTTTTGCTTTTGGTCCGGACCAAATGAACCGAACTGTAGATGTGAAAGCATTATTACACTTGCGTTGTCTCCTTCCGTTCTGTTCACTAACGCACATCCTGCATGGCCTTATTCAGGGCAATGAGCCTTAAGGAAACACTTTACTCCCAAACACTAATGTTATTAATATTGAATGACAGCCAGTTGGGAACAGTTAGCGCTATGCAAATGAGAGAGGGCTAATGGGTCACCGCTGGCTCTCAGTCATTGCTAACTCTGCTAACATCTTAGGATGAACTTTTGAGGTTGAGGAAATACATTAGCCCACTTTTGCATGTGTGTGTACAGAGCTGGCTTAGGGCTGCAAGTTCGGACGTTAAAAGTCTTTTGTCTGGAGCTTCCTCGTCCTTACACCAGCACAAGCTACCGCTGTAATGATGACACGTAAATGACAGAGGATCGGACTTTAAAGTGGTCTGATCTCATTCGGCATTCAGACAGCAGCCGCTGCGACGAAAGACAGACAGACGGACAGATATCTAATTCTGATCCAGAGTTGGATCTTACTGCATTTAGCCATAGTGGACAGATAGACAGGTGAACATGTAGACAGGTGGACAAGTGAACACTTAGATAGATGGACAGGTAGACAGAAGGACAGGTAGACAGGAGGACCTGTAGACATTGGGACAGGCAGACAGGAGGACCTGTAGACATTGGGACTGGCAGACAGGAGGACATGTAGACAGGATGATCTGTAAACATATGGACATGTAGACAGGTAGACAGGAGGACAGGTAGACATATGGACAGGCAGACAGGAGGACATGTAGACAGAGGGACAGACAGACAAGGGGACATGTAGACAGGAGAACAGGCAGACAGGGGGGCATAAGGACAGGTAGACAGGGGGACATGTAGACAGGAGAACAGGCAGACAGGAGGACATGCAGACAGAAGGACAGGCAGACAGGAGGACATGTAGACAGAAGGACAGGCAGACATGGGGACATGTAGACAGAAGGACAGGCAGACAGGAGGACAAGTATACAGAAGGACATGTAGACAGAAAGACAGGCAGACAGGAGGACAAGTATACAGAAGGACATGTAGACAGAAGGACAGGCAGATAGGAGGACAGGCAGGCAGAAAGACAGGCAAACAGGAGGACAAGTATACAGAAGGACATGTAGACAGAAAGACAGGCAGACAGGAGGACAAGTATACAGAAGGACATGTAGACAGAAGGACAGGCAGACAGGAGGACAGGTGGATCTGCAGGTTTCTGAGCTTCACATTGACTCAGTGAGGAACAGGGTCGAGCCCCCACTCTGTAAACAGGAGCATTGTGAGCCACAGCTGCACTTTCTCTCCCCTCAGAGGATTCACGGCTCAGTTTTTATCCTGTAAAGTGCATTCTTGGCGCAGTTCACCTTAATGAGACGTGGCCTGTACTGCCTGCAGCACGACGCTGTGAAGACGAGAGAGAAACATGCCTGGGTGCAGCCAGAAAATAAACGTCCATACACATCTATTATTAATAACACACATATCTAAGAATCTATGTAGGTAGAATAGGTGTATTATCTGTGTGTGTGTATTATCTGTGTGTGTGTGTGTGTGTGTGTGTGTGTGTGTGTGTGAGACCTTCGACCCCGCTGAGAGTCGAGCACTCATGTTAATCTGGTCTGAAGTCATCTCCGGCGCTGCTTCTCTCTCGTCAATTATGCACACATTAATATTTTATGAGAGCAGCTGGGTAACGCAGCACACGGTACGGCATCAAAGAAGGACATAACCACACTGGATTACAGACTGAGAGCAAGACAGACAGAAAGACAGAGAGCAAGACTGAGAGCAAGACTGAGAGTAAGACAGAGTAGAACAGACAACAAGACAGACAGCAAGACAGAGAGCAAGACAGAGAGTAGAACAGACAGCAAGACAGAGAGCAAGACAGAGAGTAGAACAGACAGCAAGACAGAGAGCAAGACAGAGAGTAGAACAGACAGCAAGACAGAGAGCAAGACAGAGAGCAAGACAGAGTAAGACAGAGGGCAAGTTGGAGAGGAGGACAGAGAGTAGTGTGATGGAGAGGACAACAGAGAGGACGACAGAGAGGAGCATTACCAGAAGTTTTATGTATTTTTCTCATTGGTTCCTGGTCCATCAGTGGTCCATCAGGTTCACCAACTGACCCTATGGTTGGAGTTCCACTGTAGTCCTTCCAAAGGACATTCTAGAAACAATTCTTTAGTTAAGTTGGTCCTAGAACCCATATATTGATATCAATCGTTCTACAAACCTTGAATTAACATTGTCACAGAGCAAATGTTCCACCCCGGAATAGTGCTAGTGCTATTCATGCTAGAGCCTTGTTACTTGTTGCGGAAACCTCCGGTTACTATTGGTCTGGGACTCATATTCATATGGTTCTGCTTTTTTTCAGTATCATCTAGAATACTCTCATTGAGTTTAATCCTGGGGGGCATGGTGGCTTAGTGGTTAGCACGTTCGCCTCACATCTCCAGGGTTGGGGGTTCGATTCCTGCCTCCGCCTTGTGTGTGTGGAGTCTCCCTTGTGTGCATGTTCTCCCCGTGCCTCGGGGGTTTCCTCCAGGTACTCCGGTTTCCTCCCCAGGTCCAAAGACATGCATGGTAGGTTGATTGGCATCTCTGGGAAATTGTCTGTAGTGTGTGTGTGTGTGTGTGTGTGTGTGTGTGTGAGTGAATGAGAGTGTGTGTGTGCCCTGTGATGGGTTGGCACTCCATCCAGGGTGTATCCTGCCTCGATGCCCGATGACACCTGAGATAGGCACAGGCTCCCCGTGACCCGATGTAGTTCAGATAAGCGGTAGAAAATGAGTTTAATCTCATTTGATCTAACCCTAACCCTTACCTTAATATAGCTCCAGAGCAATTGTTCCACAGCAGTGCATTTAAAATTTTGCTAGAGTTTTTTTTTCCTGAATCCTTTAGTTAATATTGTTCTGGATCAAGTGTTCTGGAAAACCTTTACGTGATTATTTTTCTGGAGCCCTTTAGTTAATATCATTCTAGACCACTTTACCTGCGTAACCTCATAGAGAGGTTTTCTGTTAAAGGGTATGAATTTGAGGAAGTCGCTTGATGTGACCTCGCTTCGGTAAAGTCGGCACTCAGCAATGTTCCAGTTGTAAATAACGATGATAACGTCTAGGTGTCTGGCCCACAGAGCCGAGCACAAACCGCCTGTTTAATAAGGACATCTGGGGGAAGTTTTGCTGAGACGGACTTGTTAAAGCACGAGTGAGATTAAACACATGCTGTATAACGTTCTGATAGAACAGTGTGCTCCATGTTGTTATGGTAACACAGATACTAAACGTCGCTCCTCGGTTCGGATTACTTACTAATTCTAAGTTTGAGGGGTTTGTAAACAGTTCGTTTGAACACAACGAAGCAAACCGAGTTCATTCAGACTGACGGAAATTTTCTCCCAGCCAGTAAGACAGAACCGGAGAGCGAGAAGATACTGTATAGCGAGCGAGAATAAAACTAAACAGCAACGGATATAGCGAGATTTAAAGAGAACAGAGGAGGGTGAGAACGATAGAGAGATAGAGGCAGAATGAGGCAGAAAGGGTGACAGCAAGACAGAGAGGAAGTGAGACGGGCAGAAGGACGGAGAGAAGAAGTGTGTGAGAAGCAGTGTTTATCAGTTTGGGCTCAAGCTTCAGGCTGTGTGTGTGTGTGTGTGTGTGTGTGTGTGTGAGAGAGAGAGAGAGAGAGAGAGAGAGAGAGAGAGAGAGAGAGAGAGAGAGAGAGAGAGAGAGAGAAAGAGGGTATTATTTATGAAGGGCTGGCAACAAATTAAATTTCAAAAAGGAGTGAAAAGGCAATAGAGGAAGGCTGAAATTGGAATTGAAATGGAAGTTAAAAAAATGATGCCGCAGAGAGAAAAGATTGTCGCGATAAAAACAAATACAAAAAGGCACTCAGATTCTTTTAAAGGAATAAATGGGAGTGTGAATAAAGTGGTAATTGGGTGGAGTAAGAGCAGGAGAATAAATCCCGAGGGACCCGTGCACTCCTGCTGAGCACTTGAAGAGGATCTCCATGCAGCACTGATTGTGCAGTTTATAAGGGCCAAACATGGCTAATTTAGGAGGAGGTTCTGTTGACTTGATTTGATCATAAAGATGTTTCACTGCTCAGACAAAGGGATAAAAGTAAAGAGAAAGTCTCTCAGACAAGTAAAATGGCTCTTCAGGATTAGAGAAGGATGCTTTGAGATGTCATGAATACACATACAAATCAGTTCCTGGGAGACTGAACATGATCACAGATTTAGCTGGCAGGTACAGTAGAACAGTAGTGCTGCTGTTTAACCCAGATGTTTCATGCAATCTTGGGGTAGCCATGACAGCATTCATCTGTCCTTTACAAAATCAGAAGGATTCAGCCATTTTGTTTCACACATGCTGCTCAGGTGCTTGTTAAGTCTCTTGGACTACTGCAGCTCTCTGTTGGCAGGTCAAACTCTGGGTGCAGTTCCACCTCTGCAAATGATCCAAAATGTAGCTGCATGACTTGTTTTCAACCGGTCTAAGTTCTCATGCATTACCCCACTGATGTACTACCTCCACCGGCTTCCGAAAGCTGCACACATCACACAGCCGATTCAACACACTGATGCTTGCCTACAAAGCCAAACATGGACCAGCACCTTCTTACCTAACTCCCTATATTGCACCACGCTTCCTCAGATCTTCCAGCACTGCATGACTGGTCCCACCGTCTCTCAGGGTACAAGGTACTGTAGGTATACATCAAGTCTCTCCTGTTCTGGCACTGAGGTGGTGGAATGAACGTCTAGATGTCCAAACGGCTGAGTCACTGGCTGTTTTCAAATGGCAATTCATTTTCTACCGCTTATCCGAACTTCTCGGGTCACGGGGAGCCTGTGCCTATCTCAGGCGTCATCGGGCATTGAGGCAGGATACACCCTGGACGGAGTGCCAACCCATCACAGGGCACACACACACTCCCATTCTCACACACACTCACACACTACGGACAATTTTCCAGAGATGCCAGTCAACCTACCATGCATGTCTTTGGACCGGGGGAGGAAACCGGAGTACCCGGAGGAAACCCCCGAGGCACGGGGAGAACATGAAAACTCCACACACACAAGGTGGAGGCGGGAATCGAACCCCCAACCCTGGAGGTGTGAGGCGAACGTGCTAACCACTAAGCCACCGTTCCACCCTCCTGAAATACATAACGTAGCATTTTTGTGCTTATTATTTTGTGTTTGTTAAAAAACTATTGCTCCCGTGTATTATAATATTTCCCAACAGAATTTTAGACTCATGATTTCCTTAGTCTGACACTTAGTGTGCCAATATCAATGTATTTATAAGACACTTTTGTGTCTTGTGTGTCTGCCAAGTGCTATAAATGTAAATGTAGATAGTGCTGCATCGAGGGCAGGTAGGGAAAATTATTGCTAGATCAGGGGTGATTCTGGTTTAGGAGTGATGATGGATCAGGGATCGCTCTTGATTGTAGTGCTGCTACATTAGGGATGGTTCTTATTTAGGATCATGTGTGGTTTTGGTTTAGGGGTAAATCTAGGCTTTGAGTTGTAGAGGGGACCATTTTGGAGTGGTGCTAGATCTGGGGCAGATTTGGTTTAAGGGTAGTGTTAGGTCAGGGCCAGTGCTGCATCTGGAGTGGTGCTGGATAAGGGGCAGTACAGGGTCTGGGGTGGTGCTGGTCAGGGGCAGAACAGGTTCTGAGCTGGTCATAAGCAGTGTTGTGTCTGGGGTAGTGTTTGGTCAGCTTTAATGGTTGGTCTGGGGTGGTGTTTGGTCAGGGGCAGAGCAGGGTCTGACCTAGTCATGGGCAGTGTTGTGTCTGGGGTAGTGTTTGGTCAGGGTCAATGCTTGGTCTTTGTGTGGTGTTTGGTCAGGGACAATGCTTGGTCTGGGGTGGTGTTTGGTCAGGGGCAGAACAGGGTCTGAGCTGGTTATAGGCAGTGTTGTGTCTGGGGTAGTGTTTGGTCAGCTTTAATGCTTGGTCTGGGGTGGTGTTTGGTCAGGGGCAGAGCAGGGTCTGACCTAGTCATGGGCAGTGTTGTGTCTGGGGTAATGTTTGGTCAGGGACAATGCTTGGTCTTTGTGTGGTGTTTGGTCAGGGACAATGCTTGGTCTTTGTGTGGTGTTTGGTCAGGGACAATGCTTGGTTTTTGTGTGGTGTTTGGTCAGGGACAATGCTTGGTCTGCTGTGGTGTTTGGTCAGGGGCAATGCTTGGTTTTTGTGTGGTGTTTGGTCAGGGGCAGTGGACCTGGACTTATTTTGGTCTTGGACTTTGGTCTCACTAAATATGGTCTGGATCTCGATCAAGAGTTTGTAAAAATATCCATGTTGTCTTTTTTTCATGGAAAAAAAAAACGAATTAATAATATTATTAATTCATATGAATTAAGTTTTTCACTTTGAGTTAAGCGTGATGATGGAGCTTTCTTTGGAGCAGACTTTCTCTGCTGCTTATTTAAATGTTAGATCATATCGGAGATTAACGATGTTAATAGTGTGTATACAGTTTATCACCATGCTGTTTAATTATGGAATAATCAGATTGCTTGTAAATCTACATAACTACATTCGAAACAAACACTGGGTATGAAAAAGATATGTACAAATTCCCAAAGCCCATTCAGGTGATTTATTCATATTAAGGGAACAGTAACTCATTTTAGGAACTAGGATTAGTTCTGATGCCGTACGCAGTTGTACGCTGTACTACTTCCTCATACGCGGTTTAGATGCACATTAGAGTGACGTGAAATAGTCCGATGTGATGAGTCTGATGGGCAGGAGGCTTTGTTTCAGCACCTGAAGATTTGATGTCAGGAAGAGAGGACGTGGGAGTGTGAACGACAGCGAACCAGAGAGGAACAGAGGAATGAACAGAAGCAGGGAAATGAAGAAAGAGAAAAAACTGAGACAGCAAAAAAAAAAACGTGTGAGAATGAAAAAGAAAACGAGAGAATTTGTTTTTTCCTCTCTGACGGTGTGATGAGTGGTGTTTGGTGCAAGCGCTTCGCTCTTCTTTATTACTTAGCGCTCTCTAATCCCAGAGTGAGAAACTAAAATTAGCACAGACTGGGATGTCGCACCGTGGCGAAATGAAGACGCTCCGGCATGAAAAAAAGGAGTATGTTATTACAGGGATATTGGTTGTAATGCAGCTCTATTACTCACCTCTGGTTATTACAGGAACTCTGTTACTCAGCATTTAGTATTAAACAAGCTAACCGCTAAAATCGTATCTTTTTGTGTGAGATGTTTTTCTTTGTTAAAGCTACACAGTTAACTTAAAGTGTACTGAACTTCGCATGTTAATGGAGCTCTGTCACTCAGTTTTGTATACATTAAAAACTTTAAGCATTATTAGTCTGTTACACTCACTCTTTACCTCAGATCTGGGTCTTAAACAAGCTCCAGGACTCAAGGATTGGCGTTAATACTCATGTGTTATTCAAGTGTTATTAACTCTGCTCTGTATAAAATGTGCTCTATTGCTCAACACTCAGCGCTAAATGAGACTTTATACTTATTTATTACTCAGTTATTATCAGTTAATGAAGTATAATTTTATTACATTTCTGGATATTAATGAAGCATAATTACTCAGCTAAGTATTAAAGGAGTCATATTACTCGGTTCTAAGTATTAAAGGAGTCATATTACTCGGTTTTAAGTATTAAAGGAGTCATATTACTCGGTTCTAAGTATTAAAGGAGTCATATTACTCGGTTCTAAGTATTAAAGGAGTCATATTATTCGGTTCTAAGTATTAAAGGAGTCATATTACTCAGCTAAGTATTAAAGGAGTCGTGTTGCTCGATTCTAAGTATTAAAGGATTCGTTTGGCTCAGTTCTAAGTATTAAAGGAGCTGTTTTACTCGGTTCTAAGTATTAAAGGAGCTGTTTTACTCGGTTCTAAGTATTAAAGGAGCTGTTTTACTCGGTTCTAAGTATTAAAGGAGCTGTTTTACTCGGTTCTAAGTATTAAAGGAGCTGTTTTACTCAGTTCTAAGTATTAAAGGAGCTGTTTTACTCGGTTCTAAGTATTAACAGAGTCATATTACTCGCTTCTAAGCATTAAATTAGTTGTGTTGCTCGGTTCTAAGTATTAAAGGAGTCGCGATGCTCGGTTC
>NC_062527.1:21833678-21836178 GCF_022655615.1 Tachysurus fulvidraco | reverse complement strand
GTGTGTAACAAGAGTGTGTGTTGTGTGTGAAGCATGTGTGTTGCGTAACAAGTGTGTGTTGTGTATGAAGAGTGTGTGTTGTGTAACAAGAGTGTGTGTTGTGTATGAAGCGTGTGTGTTGTGTATGAAGCGTGTGTGTTGTGTATGAAGCGTGTGTGTTTGTGTAACAAGTGTGTGTTGTGTATGAAGAGTGTGTGTTGTGTAACAAGAGTGTGTGTTGTGTATGAAGCGTGTGTGTTGTGTAACAAGAGTGTGTGTTGTGTGTGAAGCGTGTGTGTTGTGTAACAAGAGTGTGTGTTGTGTATGAAGCGTGTGTGTTGTGTAACAAGAGTGTGTGTTGTGTGTGAAGCGTGTGTGTTGTGTAACAAGAGTGTGTGTTGTGTGTGAAGTGTGTGTGTTGTGTAACAAGAGTGTGTGTTGTGTGTGAAGTGTGTGTGTTGTGTGATCAGTGTTCATCTCCATAGGTTTTAACATCACTGGTTTATTATTAAATGATGTAACTGATGTCAGATCGACACGACCGCTCACAGCACAGGAGGACAGAATACAGTGGTGTGAAAAAGTCTTGGCCCCCTTCCTGATTTTTTATTTGTTTGCACGTTTTTCACACTTTAATGTTTCAGATCATCAAACGAATTTAAATATTAGTCAAAGATAAACACAGTAAACACAACATGCAGTTTTTAAATAAAGGTTTTTATTATTAAGGGAAAACTAAATCCAAATCACCGAACGGACCCGAGAAGACCCGAACTACTGTATCAGGTGTGTGTCCATCCACTCCAGTCCTTCTCCAACCTCTCACCGCTAGCGACATCGTGTCGCGACATCTTGCGACATCGTGTGAGCTAATTTTCATTGAAACAGACCTGTCGATCAATTTTGATCAATTTGTCAATCAAGAAGACTTTTAGTTCCAATATTTAGGCTTTTATCTCTTGGTTAGTCCTGGTCTTTAATCCTCTGACCTTTGGATATTAGTTAGTCCTGGTCTTTAAACCTCTGACCTTTGGATATTAGTTAGTCCTGGTCTTTAAACCTCTGACCTTTGGATATTAGTTAGTCCTGGTCTTTAATCCTCTGACCTTTGGATATTAGTTAGTCCTGGTCTTTAAACCTCTGACCTTTGGATATTAGTTAGTCCTGGTCTTTAAACCTCTGACCTTTGGATATTAGTTAGTCCTGGTCTTTAAACCTCTGACCTTTGGATATTAGTTAGTCCTGGTCTTTAAACCTCTGACCTTTGGATATTAGTTAGTCCTGGTCTTTAAACCTCTGACCTTTGGATATTAGTTAGTCCTGGTCTTTAAACCTCTGACCTTTGGATATTAGTTAGTCCTGGTCTTTAAACCTCTGACCCTTGGATATTCCCAGTGTTTAGAGCTCTGACTGTTGGTTCTTCTCAGTTTTCTCTGTCATGACTGGTTCTAGTCTATAAAGAATCTTCCTCCAGCTTAGTCCCAGTCTTTGTTCCTTTGGCTCTTAGTTAGTCCGAGTCTTTAGGGCTCTGATATTTAGTTAGTCCCAGACATTAGACTTAGTCTTGGTTAGTCCAGTGATTTGGGCTCTGAACTTTGGTTAGTTCTTGTTTTAGAGCTCTGATTCTGAAGTCTGTTCTAGTCTATGAGGAATCTTCTTCTAGTCCCAGTCTTTCTTGCACTGGCCTTTAGTGAGCCCCAGTCTTCAGGACTGTTATGCCCCTTTTACCCCGAGGCAGTTTGAGTGCAGGTTCGGAGCCTAATTTAGAACCAGTTCTTTCTGTTTCGACCGCCAAAGCACCGGATCTGAACCAGGAAAAGTGGTTCTTAAGTAGCACCAAAAGCACTTACGAACACTTGTGTCAGGTGCTGGGGGTGGGGCTGTGGGCGGGGCTACTGTTAGCACATTTGATAATGTACCTTAAGTATACTAATGTTTAATACACTTTTACTTTACCGCGATATGATCAGTTATCAGCACACATGATAGTAGGTAGCTACATGCTAAAGCTAACTTTTTTTCTGTGTTAATGATAAAATAACGTTATGTACTTTCTCCATCACAACCTCCGTTTATACAGATTACACGGAGCCGCACGTACACGTCAGATTCGCCGCGTTTGGGTGTTAATGTAGGTTCACAAAGCCATGAGCATTAACAGTAAAGCAACATCCACCATTGTTGATGTGTTTGTGTTTGTCGCTGCTGCGCTAACGTCGCTGTGTAACGTGACACGTATACAGTGACGTCACACTCGGCTCTGTGACGCTCTCTAACCGATGGAAAGGCAAACCGGTGCTTAGAAGGTTCGCCAGTGGAACCAACTCTGAACCAGCACCAGCACTAGCTCTGAACCAGCACCCGGTTCTTTTTGGTGGAAAAGGGATATAATTTAGTGCTCTGAAATTTGGTCAGTCGCAAACTTTAGACTTCTCAGTGCTGGTTATTCCTTGTATTTAGGGTTCAGACTCTTGGATATTGTTACTTCACACTGGTGGGTAGTTCCAGTGTGTGTAGACAC
>NC_062527.1:21818409-21828178 GCF_022655615.1 Tachysurus fulvidraco | reverse complement strand
TGACTTGACATTCATGACGTGAGACTTGACCGGACTATCTGAGTTAAATAAGTCAGAAATGGGGGACTCGACCTTGACGCAGATAGTCAGATGTACGTCAAATCAAATTTGAGACTGCTTGACCACGTATTGAGACTCGACTTGACATTCATGACTTGAGGACTTGACTCAGACTTGAGTAAATCGGATCATCAGAGACGGGGCTCGACTGACTCGAGTCAGACTTAAGTCGCAAATTGAGACTTACTTGACAATATTAAAAAACGAGCTTGACTCGACCTTGACTGGACATCACATGACTTGAGAGCTGACTTGTGACTTGACACCAAGACTGTGGACGGTGACTTGCTTCCCCATCCGTGTCGAAGCACAAGTAGTCATCACGTTTGTATATTTCCCTCAACTCCATTTCCTGAGACTGCTATAAGAAGAACTTCACCGAAAGCTCGCCAAGATTTAATGGGGACGAAGAGTGGCTTTAAAGAAATGCTAACTCTAGCAGATAAGCTAACTTAAGGTGATGCCATACCTATACAACACGCAACGCCAATAAATAACTCAAGATCCAGCCAACAGTAAGTCATTTGACGCAACTAGTAAAGCAGTAAGCTAATGCAATTAGCATCTGACGCTATGCTGATTGACTTTGTGCATTTTAGTTTGATTGTATGTCACGTCCTTTTCCTGGACACGCGAAGCGTTTGATAATCACCTGCACAGAATCATTTATACGCTTATTAAAATGTTTTATCATCCTGCCGTGCGCATCCATGTTTTCAGTTCACAGGCGATCTAGAATTAATAAGCGTTTCATATTTCATTTGTTTATCAGCGCCTATTAAGTCTCAGGATGGTGTTATTGTTTCCACAGACCTTGTTTTTTAGATACGTTTAAGAACGTCCGTACTTCCTTCTGCTACGTCTCGCTGATCTGCTAGCACTTCACTTCCTGCCAGCTCAGCACTCTTCAACTTCTCACTTGGACCTTATTATTAGATCTTCACTGGAGATCGATATATAATATGCACCATTTCAATTGAGGCAGCGTGTTCTTGATTAGCTGAGTGAATGCAACCGCAGGACTCGGCCTTTGTGTTTGCGTCAGGAGAACATCAGCGGGCGATCGTGGGGGTACGTAAGTTCGCTCTCAGGCTCGTGTTTGTTTCAGTTCCGAAGTTGCTGTCGATGATTCAACAGACCTCGATTTCTGATACTGACCTGGGTGAGCTTGGTGGGTCCGTTGCCGTCTAGCGGCAGCGTCCTGGATCATCCAGTCCATGCAGGACTCACACTGCATAGTGATCTTGATAACGTGCCTCCTACTGTTCCCATAAACAGCGTTAGTGGGAGGAGTTAGGGCCCTGTGATCAGATCGTGCTAGTCAGGGGAAGCTTAAGCCGTACTTTTGCTGCACACCGACTTTGCGCGTTTAAATCCAGGATGGGCTGAAAGGGTCATGACCAGATATCCTGGAGAAAGAGGCAAAGGCGTGCGCGGTGTTCCGCAGGGCGACTAAAAAAATGGCCGGGTACTAAATTCAGTTCTATTTTGGCCCAGCTTTGCAAATAGACGCCGTTAAGGAGTTGGGGGTCAGCTCAGGGTCTTCAGACCTGATACAGCAGAGAGGTTCGGCCAAAAAAAGCAGCTTGGTAGTGCTAGGGCTTGGCCCCTGATCCTCCCCACAAATCAACAATCTCACACCACTGTAACACACCAACAGACACCCGACACTCACAAGGCTGTCGTTGTAACAAGTTCCCTTTGTCCTGACAGGAATGGGGAAGTCCCGTGGCCCTCAATGGTTAGAGAGGCTGACTCCTAATCCCTAAGGTTTTGGGTTCGAGTCTCGGGCTGGCAATACCAGACTTAGGTGCCCTTGAGCAAGGCCCTAACCCCGCCAACTGCCCCGGGTGCCAAAGCATAATGGCTGCCCACTCTCCAGTTACCGCTAACCCTAACCCTAACACAGGTGTGTGTGTGTGTGTGTGTGTCACATTTGCATGATTAAATACAGCTAAGAATTCTGATGTACGTCCACTTCTTTGAAAGAATAGAGACTGGAGCATAGCATCACTGTGAACAGGAACTTGTTTGTTGGTTCCTCTACATTTCATGTAGAATAACTGGATAAAAACTTGATCCAGATCTTCACGTGTACTGGTTTAACAAACTGCTGTGGGATACAGACGGATAAAAACAAACCGGCTCAGGATGTCGCGCTGCATCACTACAACAACCACCCTACCTCGTGTGGACGATTGTTTACTAATTATCCCATGAGCGTTTGCATCGTGTCGCGGTCACACCGTAAATAGACGGACGGGTGTGATTCAGAGAGACAGACGTTCTTCTTCACAGTTGTACTAATGGCAGGCATCCGTGGGGTTTAAGAGCACGGAGCACGCTTCGAGGTACGAGCTCCTCTCTCACGTTTCCTCGCATCTTCCTTCGCCTATCTCCTACTCTCGCTGACACACTCTTCTGTCGCCACTTCCAGAAGATACCCTGGGAGAGACCTATCAGATGCAATGAGAAGCGCATCCACTATTACATACGCGTGACCGACGAGCTTATTTCACAGCTGAGCGAGCAGCTAAACAGAGTCAGCGTGACTGACACTTGAAACGCACAGATGTCGTGCTTTCGGTCTCATCTAACGGCCAAACGCGCGCTGATCGTACATCTATTGTCCTGCGATTGTGTTCGTTCTAGCAGACTCACTTTCTGATCTCCCTGCTCCTGACTGAGGGACTGACTCTTCTCCTGTCTCTGTCTCTCTCTATTTCTGTCCTTCTACCTTTCAGAGATTGAAAAGGTTCAGAAGGCGAGGAGAAAGAGGACGAGAAGTCATCGACGTCGTCATAAACCAGACATGAACTGGGTCAGAAAGTGCTGATTCCCGTCAAACGTTTCCCAAAGTGATGCTACTTATCTATTTGTGCCTAAGATAAATAATAAATAAATAAATAAAATAAATAAATAATAATCATGCACTCGAGCCACACTGTTAAATGCTGGTGGTAATTATCATGCTAATCACGACCATGCTAATAATTTTAGGTTTGCCAAAGACTTGATTTGATTGGCTCCTGGTTTTATAATTTTTTTTAACAGTGCTGCTTTAAAACATCCATCACAATCGACTCTTTGAGTCAGCAATACGAGTGATCCTCGATTCGGATCTTTAATTCTTCTAGAGTCAGCTCTTTGAGTCTCTAGTTGATCTTCAATTGATTATTGAGTTGCTCTTGAGATGACTCTTTGTTTGATTCTTTTGAGTTTCATTTACAACCTTAAAAAAAAACTTGCCCTCGTCCTTCTTGAGATTTCGGGACGTGTCCTGTGCACGTGCTCCTTGGCGGGCGCTCGCTTGTTTGTCTCGAGCTGAAGAGAGATGAGAGAAGAGGAGAGAGATAGAGAGGACAGATAGAGAGTGTAGACGATGAGAGAGTAGAAGGAAAGCAGAAGATGTTATGCGTACCGATAGTATGAGTGACGGGACGAGAATGCTTTATCGCGGCTCTGCTCTTTTACCTCTTATATTCTCTAAATAGATACTAGCTTAGATGCGACTTCTTCTCTCCTCCTCTTCTTCTATTCTCTTCTCTCTCTCTCTGCCCTTACTTCCTTCTCTCTTCGCTCTCTTCTCCTTCCCTGCTCTCTCATACTCGCGTCTCTTCTCTCTTATCTCGTATGCTTCCCTCTATTCCATATGAGCTGCCTCTCGTCTTCTCATAGACTGCTGCACGCGCTTCTCTGCCCCTCCTCTTCATCATTGTCGCTGCCGTTTTGATTTGATTTTTTAGTTGACTCTGAGGTGTATCTCTGAGATGATTCTTGAATTGACTCTCTGAGGTGTATCTCTGAGATGATTCTTTGAGTTGACTCTCTGAGGTGAATCTCTGAGATGACTCTTTGAGTTGACTCTTGAGGTTGTATCCTTCTGAGATGACTCTTTGGATTGACTCTCTGAGGTGTATCTCTGAGATGATTCTTTGAGTTGACTCTCTGAGGTGTATCTCTGAGATGACTCTTGAGTTGACTCTCTGAGGTGTATCTCTGAGATGACTCTTTTGAGTTGACTCTCTTGAGGTGTATCTCTGAGATGACTCTTTGAGTTGACTCTCTGAGGTGTATCTCTGAGATGACTCTTTGAGTTGACTCTCTGAGGTGTATCTCTAGAGATGCCTCTTTGAGTTGACTCCTTGACCTCATTGATTTGGTCCTCTTTGAGTGTCTGTAATATGATTTTGAGTCGGCTGTAATTGAAACAGTTTCTTTGGCTCTTCTTTAGTGTGGACTAATAGTAAAAATGGCTTTAATGAAATTCATCTGAGCCTCATAATGTGTCATAATCCTTATGGAGTAATTTATTGAAAATGTTCCATGGAAACAACTTTACAACACATGAGCTGATACTCTGAAACAGACAGAAGTCCCATCACTATCTCTACATTAATAAGAATTTTTTTTCTTGAGGTCCTGTAGTAGGTGTGGTGTGTGTGTGTGTGTGTGTGTGTGGTGTGTGTGTGTATTTTCTGTGAACATTCTGATGATTTTAAAACATTATTTCACATTTCATTATTTCCGAATATTGTATAAACGTTATTTTTGGAACATTACAGTGCAGGATTTTTGCTAAGAATTCTGTGACAATATTTTCTCGTGTGTGTGTGTGTGTGTGTGTGTGTGTGTGTGTGTGTGTGTGTGGTGTGTGTGTGTTGTTCCCATCAGCCCCAGCGTCTCATCTCATTTGGCATCTCTGTGTCTCTCCACACTGGTGCATAATGAGATTCTTTGTTTGTTTGGGTCTCTAATCTGCACATGTTGTCATAGAGGGGAACAGGAAATAAAGCCAGAGCTCATAAACGAGTTTAAATAAAAACACACGATAAAATAACGAAACAAGCTAAAAGACAGAGCAGGTGTGACTGTTTACCACACGTAATCCTGTTTAACACACACACAACACAGCCGAGAGAGAGGAGAAGAGAGAGAGGAGAGTAGAGAGAGAGAGAGGAGAGTAGTGAGAGAGAGAGTACTAAATTGGAGATTGAATGAATTGAGACCGTTTATATAATCACTCATCGCTTTTATTTCATTTACAATTTGTTTATTTTAAATAATAAAGCAAAAACTTGCCCTCATCCTCCTGTCCTTGTGCAGGCGCTCGGCTTGTTCATCTCAGAGCTGAAGAGAGATGAGAGGAAAGGAGGAGAGAGGAGAGGAAAGGATGAGAGGAGAGGAGAGGAGAGGAGAGGAGAGGATGAGAGAGTAGAGGAAAGGAGGAGAGAGGAGCAGAGAGTAGAGGATGAGAGAGTAGAGGAAAGGAAGAAAGGAGGAGAGGAGGGGAGAGGAGAGAGAAGGAGGAGAGGAAAAGAAGAGAGGAGATGAGAGGAAAGGAGGAGAGGAGGTGAGAGGAGAGGGAAGGCGGAG
Source organism: Tachysurus fulvidraco (assembly GCF_022655615.1). Classification (NCBI taxonomy): domain Eukaryota; kingdom Metazoa; phylum Chordata; class Actinopteri; order Siluriformes; family Bagridae; genus Tachysurus; species Tachysurus fulvidraco. The sequence continues at coordinate 21,822,742 of NC_062527.1, read as the reverse complement.
AGGAAAGGAGAGAAGAGAGGAGGAGTGGAGAGGAGAGGATGAGAGAGTAGAGGAAATGAAGAAAGGAGAAGAGAGGAAAGGAGGAGAGGAGGGGAGAGGAGAGGGAAGGAGGAGAGGAAAGGAGAGAAGAGAGGAGGAGTGGAGAGGAGAGGATGAGAGAGTAAAGGAAATGAGAGGAGAGGAGGAGAGCACAAAAGAGGAGGAGCAGAGAGGACAAGAGGAGAGGAGAAGATGATATATTAGGATATTATAACAGATGAGATGAAAGGATAGAGAGTAGAGTAAAGGATGATAGGAGATGAAGATATTATGATGATATATGAGTAGAAAGTTTAAGATCAGATTAGATTATTAGATGATATGATAGTAAGTATTATATCACAAGATAGGAGTAGTATATATAAGTATAGTAATATATCAAAACATATTATGCTTAGTATAGTGAGAGGATAGAAAAAGAGCAGAAGATAGGAGGAAGAGAGTAGAGGAGGATATAGGAGGAGAGGAGAGGAAAAGAAAGTCCTTCCTTGCTGCAGCTGCGCTCTGTTTTTATTGGTTTAGAGAAGTGGATTTGTCTTAGCAGGATTGGAACTGAACGACACACTCAGGATGCCATCGTTTATGAAGTGTGTATGTCACATTTATTAACACAGCTCGTAAGAGCAAGATGAGTAATCGTTCATCTCCTGGTTCCTCTGACGGGATCTGATCTGATCACATGGTCAATCGTCCTGCTTTACACCACAGTGAAGAAGGCAGAGAAAGTTGATGAGTTGTAATAAAACACAGAAGACAATCAGAGCGTTCCTCTATCAGTCTCTCTCTCCGCTGTGAAGAACAGAACAGAACAACAAATGATGAATGGAGATTTTTATCAAATCGGGAAAATGTAATAAAATCACACGTGACTCGTTTTTGTCTTCAGTTTCTCGTGGCTGTTATTCAGCAGAGACAAACGACGTCCATTACGGCTTTAACACGCTGCAAACTAACCGAAGTTGCAGTTCAGTTTTAACTCAAAGATGGGATACCGCTTATCCGAACTTCTCGGGTCACGGGGAGCCTGTGCCTATCTCAGGCGTCATCGGGCATCGAGGCAGGATACACCCTGGACGGAGTGCCAACCCATCACAGGGCACACACACACTCTCATTCACTCACACACTCACACACTACGGACAATTTTCCAGAGATGCCAATCAACCTACCATGCATGTCTTTGGACCGGGGGAGGAAACCGGAGTACCCGGAGGAAACCCCCGAGGCACGGGGAGAACATGCAAACTCCACACACACAAGGCGGAGGCGGGAATCGAACCCCCAACCCTGGAGGTGTGAGGCGAAAGTGCTAACCACTAAGCCACCGTGTCCCCCAAGGGATTTTCCCTCAAGAGAAACATTATAAGGTTCGGAAAAAAAAGTCAAATTAAACACTTTTTATTTCTTTTGCACAAATCAAACTTGAGATAGAAATGTAACAGAACTACAGGAGACAAAGCTAAGGTTGAGGAAACAGTACAGAGAGGAGGACAAAGAGGAGGACAAAGAGGTCAGTTAAAGACACCATGAACCATGAGAGAAATAAATGAGAGCACGAAGCTTCGGCCAAATATGGAATTTATCAAACAAGGATCAGCTGCAGCCAATCAGCAGAAACGATGAAAAAGAGATTTGAGGAAAAAAGTACTGAGAGTGCGAGGAGCGTGAAGGACGAGTGGGGAACGAACCAGGATGGACGTCACACTGTTCCTCAAACACAAAGTGACAATGATAAAAACATAAAACGTTCTCAACATCATTATCTCAGACCATTTCAGGCTACCGTATATCGATAAACCTCAGCCAGCGTGATTTATCTCAGACTATCTCAGATTAGCTCAAGGAGAGTGATTTATCTTAGACCATGTTAGACTATTTAAAAATCAGGCTGTCATATCCTAGACTTCTGTATATCTCAGATTATTTCAGACCATCATTATCAGAGTATCTCATACAGAGTGATCTATCTCGGCCCATTTTCAACTATCTCATATTTTATTTCATCTCAGATATCAAGAGTGATTGGTTTTGAAATAATATGAGATTATCTCAGACTGTCTCATATTATCTCAGATCATCACAGACCATCTCAGACAACATTGTATTGTCTCAAGCCATCTCGGCCCGTTTTGTTTGATGACTCAAATTTGTTGTTAACTATCTTGTTGTATCTCAGACCATCTGACTATCAGAGTATCTCAGACAGAGTGATCTATCTCGGCCCATTTTCAACTATCTCATATTTTATTTCATCTCAGATATCAAGAGTGATTGGTTTTGAAATAATATGAGATTATCTCAGACTGTCTCATATTATCTCAGATCATCACAGACCATCTCAGACAACATTGTATTGTCTCAAGCCATCTCGGCCCGTTTTGTTTGATGACTCAAATTTGTTTGTTAACTATCTTGTTGTATCTCAGACCATCTGACTATCAGAGTATCTCAGACAGAGTGATCTATCTCGGCCCATTTCAACTATCTCATATTTTATTTCATCTCAGATATCAAGAGTGATTGGTTTTGAAATAATATGAGATTATTTCAGACTGTCTCATATTATCTCAGATCATCACAGACCATCTCAGACAACATTGTATTGTCTCAAGCCATCTCGGCCCGTTTTGTTTGATGACTCAAATTTGTTTGTTAACTATCTTGTTGTATCTCAGACCATCTGACTATCAGATCATCACAAACCATATCAGACCATCTCAGATCATCACAGACCATCTCAGACAATATTGCATTATCTCAAGCCATCTCGGCCCGTTTTATTTGATGACTCAAATTTGTTTCTTAACTATCTTGTTGTATCTCAGACCATCAGACTATCAGAGTATCTCAGACGGAACGATTTTTCTCAGAGCATCTCAGATCATCACAAACCACATCAGACCATCTCAGATCATCACAGACTATCTCAGGTTATTTCAGAAGAATTCTCTAACCATCCAGGACGGACTCAGACTGAGACTTCCACTTTGCTAGCCTCTCTGCTCGAAGCTCATCTCATGCTCTGAGCTCATTCAGGCTCGGCATGGCGTCGTGTTGAGTGACGATAATCCTGTCAGAAAGCTAATCCGCTCTGGGCATTCACATCTCCACCTGTCCGCATCAGCGTTAAATAAATGATCGTGTGACAGCTTCCGTAAACGAAGACGTCTTAGAGAACGAGACTCGTAATGACCGGACACTCGTGGTCAGCCAGAGCGATTTATCTTCAGCCGAGCAGGAAGACTAATCCGGCCAGATCCCTCTCCACATGATGCTGAAACAAATCCCCCTCCGCCCGCTAATACTCTCCACCAGCCAGCCGTGGAAGACAAATTCAATTTGTGCCGTGTGACAGCAGGGGGGAGTGACGGAGTGATCCTGTTGCTCCCTGGCGCCTCTTTTATATGAGCCACGATTCGGGGTCAGGAGGATCAAAAGCAGCCACTTTGGTTCCACATCTGACGGCTTAATTCATCTTCAGAGAGCACGGCATCGTCGCCCGAGCTGAGCGGAACAACACAAAAGCCTCCTGCTTCGCTTTGCTAACCGAGAGCCATTCGATTTACAAAACGTTCATTCATTTTAAATGAATCGAATGTCTTCAATTGAAAAAAATAAATAAATAAATGTCCTCTAGGGTTCTTTAGCCTTCTCCTGAGCAGGAACCTTTAATGGTTCCACCTCGACCAAGACGTCCTCGGTGTCTAACGTTCGCTTATTGGGACTCTGTATTGCATTGGTTTATTTTGATATTTTATTTATTCAATTAAGAAATTCATTAGATTATTGTTTGTAATTTTCAGTAAATATTATTTTCCCTGTCACTCGAGGCGGACCGAAGCTCCTGGCTGCCGCTCTAACAGCTGAGAAGGAGCTTTATTAGCTAGTTTGTTGTTTTTTTTCCTGTGTGATTGAGCTCCAGAAAAAAGCTCATTAAGCAGCGTGTTTTTTCTTCAGTCGCTAGACGACGATTCCGTTTCATCTTGTTTGCGGTTTGTCGTCTCGCCGGGATTCAGACGTGTGCCTTTGAAGAGTCGCTCTGCCAAGCCCGGAGGATTCAGGAGAGGTTTCGGGAAACGAGTGGCCAAAAGAGTCAGGAATAAATATTTATGATGAGAGAAATCCAGCAGAGATCCTGAGTAACGGAGTGACAGGATGAGTGCCATCGAAGTTTACACCAACACTCAGGTGTCACATCTCAGGTGTATCATCTCAGGTGTCACATCTCAGGTGTCACATCTCAGGTGGATCATCTCAGGTGGATCATCTCAGGTGGATCATCTCAGGTGTCACA
>NC_062527.1:21810909-21813409 GCF_022655615.1 Tachysurus fulvidraco | reverse complement strand
TGTCTCAGATGCTTCCACTTGGAGACGTGACCCACATGCCTCTAAACAAGGAGCCGCAACCTGACGCTAAATTCCAACAACTTTCCTGAAGTGAACTTTTTATTTAAATCAGTTTACTTATGTTGTTGAGTCTGTATATCAGCCTAATAATAACACCTCACACACACACACACACACACACACACACACACACACACACACACACACACACACACTTCTCACTCTTCCTAAAATAACCCGTCTCGGCTTTCCTGTCAGAGCTCACTGTTCTAGAGTGAAGCTGCTCCTCAAGCCTCGTCTCTAACGCTCACGTTATTAAAGCTACATATTTAGACAGTCAGAGAAAACTGATAAAAAGTCCATATTCATTCATTCATTCATTCATTCATTTCCTACCGCTTATCCGAACTTCTCGGGTCACGGCGTCATCGGGCATCGAGGCAGGATACACCCTGGACGGAGTGCCAACCCATCACAGGGCACACACACACACACACTCATTCACTCACACACACACACACTACGGACAATTTTCCAGAGATGCCAATCAACCTACCATGCATGTCTTTGGACCGGGGGAGGAAACCGGAGTACCCGGAGGAAACCCCCGAGGCACGGGGAGAACATGCAAACTCCACACACACAAGGTGGAGGCGGGAATCGAACCCCCAACCCTGGAGGTGTGAGGCGAACGTGCTAACCACTAAACCACTGTGCCTCCCATAAAAAGTTTATAATTACAAAATTAACAAAACTCACTGATCAGAAAATTATCCTAATGGGCGGGGCTTAAGTTTGATCTGTGCTTCTTTTTTCAGGAGGAGGAGTTGCGGAAGAGCGGCGAGGCTAAATATAATCACCTGAACGAAGACCTTCACGTCCTCATCGAGGTGTTTGCTCCGCCTGCTGAGGCCTACGCCCGCATGGGCCACGCACTCGAAGAGATCAAAAAATTCCTCATTCCGGTCAGTAGGTTTGGTAGTTGATCGTGTGTGTGTGTGTGTGTGTGTGTGTGTGTGTGTGTGTGTGTGTGTGTGTTGTAGACATCCTGTAGCTAGCGCAGATGATTTTTCTCTCTTTTTGAGAAAGTTCCCCAGCATGATTGACCTGAACAGAGCTGCACTCGACCGCTTGTGTAACGACGAGCACAATGACGTGACATTTGTCACAGCCGTGTTTGGTGTATTTAGGCGTCTGCCTCAACCTTACAGTTTGTTATTACACATGTGTAGCGTTAATAATGAGACACACTGAGCTCTGTTCACTGACTAACTGAAGCCCCACATTTTATTTCCACTTTGTTTTGTAGCGTTGTGTCTTATTCATGTCTCCAGGCTGCAGTCTCGGGTCTGGGTTTGTTTAGTTCTTTATTATGTACAGCTACATAGTGAGTTCTGTGAAGATCCATAGCATGCTGAGTCTCTTTATACTGACATCACTGCTCTTTTTGGGTCAGCACACTGCTGGTTTATTGTGGTTGTGGGAGAGTGCACAGTACAACAAAAAGCTTTTCACACACCAGCCTTACAGGCAGAGCTGAAAGTGGGACATCTGATATTTAAGCTATTTTAAAAGAAATAAGAGTTTTATAGAAAAAAGGAGTCGGAGATAGATCTGGTGTCAGAACCGGAGTTGGTGTCAGAACTGAATCTGGTGTCAGAACCGGAGTTGGTGTCAGAACTGAATCTGGTGTCAGAACCGGAGTTGGTGTCAGAACTGAATCTGGTGTCAGAACCGGAGTTGGTGTCAGAACTGAATCTGGTGTCAGAAATGAATCTGGTGTCAGAACTGAATCTGGTGTCAGAAATGAATCTGGTGTCAGAAATGAATCTGGTGTCAGAACTGAATCTGGTGTCAGAAATGAATCTTCACAGAAACAGAATAAAAATGTTAAAGTTTAAAATGATTTACTATTTATCTCTAACATTTACCCCTAATGATCAAGTCTGAGGTGACGGTGGTGAGGAAAAACTCCCTGAGATGATATGAGGGAGAAACCTTGAGAGGAACCAGACACAGAAGTGAACCTCATCCTCATTTAGTGACACTGAACAGGGAATAATGTTAATGTAAATAATGTTAATGTAAATAATGTAAATAATGTAAATAATGTTAATGTAAATAATGTAAATAATGTAAATAATGTTAATGTAAATAATGTTAATATAAATAATGTAAATAATGTAAATAATGTTAATGTAAATAATGTAAATAATGTTAATGTAAATAATGTAAATAATGTTAATGTAAATAATGTAAATAATGTAAATAATGTTAATGTAAATAATGTGAATGTAAATAATGTAAATAATGTTAATGTAAATAATGTTAATGTAAATAATGTAAATAATGTTAATGTAAATAATGTTAATGTAAATAATGTAAATAATGTTAATGTAAATAATGTAAATAATGTTAATGTAAATAATGTAAATAATGTAAATAATGTTAATGTAAATAATGTGAATAATGTTAATGTAAATAATGTTAATATAAATAA
>NC_062527.1:21803409-21805909 GCF_022655615.1 Tachysurus fulvidraco | reverse complement strand
GTGTGTGTGTGTGTGTGTGTGTGTGTTTTCAGTGAGGAACATTTAGCAGTTCACAGTTTTTACTTTCTTCTCTCCAGTTAGATGATTTTCACACTTTTTTTTTTTTCATGAGAAGTTCAGATATATAACTGACTGAAGAAAAAAAAAAAAACATCTCAGCGTAGATTAAAAATTCATCCAAGTTATTCAGCCAGATGGTGTGTGGTGTTTGCAGGAGTAGAGGAGGTGTTCCTCCTCCCCACGCTGTGGTTCCTCGAGGGGCAGCACCCAGAGGAGCTCCACCAAGCCGCATTCCATCCAACAGGGGGAGAGCACAGAGAGGACGCGGAGCTCCGCCCCCAGTGGGATACAGGCCGCCACCCCCTGTAGTGCAAGACTCGTACGGAGAATACGTGAGTAAACGACGACTTTTTACACCACCTGTGCTGCTAATGATCTGTTTTGTCTTTATTTTACACACCTGAGAAGGGCTTAACGAGGCGAGGAGTAAAACGGTGTGTATTCAGATGTGTGACTGATGTGTGAGCATTGTCTTCTTAGAGAAACATTTCCATACCTTTATACGAATAAAAGAGATCAGGAGTGTGACCGTAGCTCTGACTCAGCAGTCTGATGAAGGTCATTCATGGAGGATTTCAATCTTCTAGCTTGTGAAATAATGTGCAGTGAGGTCACGTCAAGGCTACTGGAGCTGTGTTATAAACACAAACCTCCAGGATCCAAAACGTGAGGTTAAAGGTCTGGGGTTTCTATTTTGTTGAGATGACTTGGAATATCCGTTGTTCCAAATTAGAATTTTTTTTTTTATCTGACCTTGTGGCTGAAAGTTTCTTTAACACAACGTGACCAAAAGAAAAACATTCAATTCATTCATTCTCTACCGCTTATCCGAACTTCTCGGGTCACGGGGAGCCTGTGCCTATCTCAGGCGTCATCGGGCATCGAGGCAGGATACACCCTGGACGGAGTGCCAACCCATCACAGGGCACACACACACTCTCATTCACTCACACACACTCACACACTACGGACAATTTTCCAGAGATGCCAATCAACCTACCATGCTTGTCTTTGGACCGGGGGAGGAAACCGGAGTACCCGGAGGAAACCCCCGAGGCACGGGGAGAACATGCAAACTCCACACACACAAGGCGGAGGTGGGAATCGAACCCCCGACCCTGGAGGTGTGAGGAGAACATGCTAACCACTAAGCCACCGTGCCCCCCACCATAAAGATCTTTCATGGCCACCATTGAAGAGTAGTCGGTTAATGAACAGGACAAGTGACACTTTGTTTTCTAAGCTCCTGTCCATGGTGGTGCTGTGGTACAGAAGGTACCGTTGTTACCTCACAGCTCCACAGTTCCTGGATCAGTTCTGTCTTCAGGTTCTCAAGTACATCATTGTCAGGAACCCGCAGTTATTTCCAGAGACATTCCCACCCGGTATTCCTGCGATAGCCTCCGGGTCCTCCGCAACCCTGACCAGGGAGAGACTTTAACAGGAAGTAACCCAAAGAGTGTTTGAGTGGTTATAGTTTATAAACATCAACTTGGAAGGTTGGGGGGAAGTCTCAAGGGGGCCAAGCACTTAAAGAAGGATTGATGAAATAGAGAGATATTCTGATCACTGGTACGTATGAAGGACCCTAAAATGAACCATAACATTCTGCTAGTTAGCACGAATCCTATTTATCTTGATGGAAACCATGGAAACCAGCAGGAAGTTCATGTTAGTGATTTGACTAGAGATGCAGGTAACCCAGGGTGGAGGAGGTGATCTGACGTTCGACCGATTCCCTATATGTAACCACATCTGATGGCGTAATTCAAGGGTCAACACTCCAAGGTGCCAAGGTGACGAGCCACAAAGCCTGCACCACCTGCTCCCTCGTCGCATCGAACGCTTGCTGTAACCTAAAGCTCGCCAACACAAACACACTCCAGAACATCTGCTGGATGATAAATACAGCAGCTTCGATGCAAATCAGGGCTCGGCTTACCTCGTCTCTACAGACGAGCGTGTAAACATGCCAGCGAACACACACGAGAGCTCCTGTTTACTTCCCCGGAGCTGTTTTTTTGTCTTTGTTATCCAGAGGATCGTAGTGAAATGCTTTCATTTCAAAGCGAGCTTCTGTTCCTGGCTGTATCCACAGATTAAATCCCTGTCGTGTCTCGGTGCGGTTGGGATTTTGACATTTTTAGTTCACGAGTACAGCGATTTCAGGGGTTAATGTTTGGTCTGATGATTACTGGATAGCCGATAGATCCAGATCACGTGACGGAATCGCTTCAGAGCGGGCGTCTGAGTCCCGTCATGAATAAATGAATCACTTTGAGTTAGAAAAGAATAAAGGGAAGTTTCTTACTCTGACTGTTTATTCATTTGTACTCCATCTTTTGTAAACACTATGTCCTGTGGATCCAGAGTCTATCTCAGGGACGCTGGACACTCACCAAGGGCTAATGATAAGGTTCTAGCAGGTACCTTAAAGGTG
>NC_062527.1:21792140-21800409 GCF_022655615.1 Tachysurus fulvidraco | reverse complement strand
TGGAAAAAATGGGAACTGGAGCGGAACTGATTGAAGAGAGCTGAAACATGTGAAGAGAGAGAGATGACGATTGCAAGATCTTGTTTTTAGAGTTATTCCGTAATATTTGTCTATTTTAACCAATCTCACCCCTTGTAAACTTATATCATAAGTTTACTCTCTCTCTATATATTATCTCTCTCTATATATATAGCTCTTCTATCTCTAGTATATAAATCGCACTAGATATATAGATATGTATCTATTTGGCCTACTCTATTTGTTATTGCTCTATATATATCTATCTATCTCTCTCTTGGTCTCTCTATACATCTTCTCTATTTTTCTCTCTTGGTATCTCTATCTCTTTCTTGGCTCTATATCTTCTGGGTCTTGCTCTCTATCTCTCATCTAATCTATATATATATATATATATATATTGTCTATTTTGTCTCTCTCTCTCGCTCTTTTTGTCCTCTCTCGGGTTCTTCCTCTTGTCTCTCTCTCTCTCGGTCGTTTGTCTCTCTATCTCTCTCTCTCTCTCTCTTTGTCTCTCGCTCTCTTCTTTGTCTCTCTCTCTCTCTCGCTCTTTTCGTGTCTCTCTCTCGGTTATATTTGTTTGTCTCTCTCTCTCTCTGTCTCTTGCCTCTCTATTCTATCTTTGGCTCTTATACTATCTCTCACTATCTTGTCTCTCTCTCTCTCTCTCTTTGTCTCTCTCTCTCTCTCTCTCTCTCTCTCTCTCTCTCTCTCTCTCTCTCTCTCTCTCTCTCTCTCCCTCTCTCTCTCTCTCTGTCTCTCTTTGGCTCTCTCTCTTTTGGTCTTGCTCTCTCTCTCTCTCTCTCTCTCTCTTGGTCTCTCTCTCTCTCTCTCTCTCTTTCTCTCTCTTGGTCTCTCTCTCTCTCTCTTTGGCTCTCTCTCTCTTGGTCTTGCTCTCTCTCTCTCTCTCTCTCTCTCTCTCTGTCTCTTTGTCTCTCTCTCTCGCTCTCTTTGTCTCTCTCGGTCTCTTTGTCTCTCTCTCTCTCGGTCTCTTTGTCTCTCTCTCTCTCTCTCTCTCTCTCTCTTTGTCTCTCTCTCTCTCTCTTTGTCTCTCTCTCTCTCTCGCTCTCTTTGTCTCTCTCGGTCTCTTTGTCTCTCTCTCTCTCTGTCTCTTTGTCTCTCTCTCTCTCTCTTTGTCTCTCTCTCTCTCTCACTCTCTTTGTCTCTCTCTCTCTCGCTCTCTTTGTCTCTCTCTCTCTCTCTCGCTCTCTCTCTCTCTCTCTCTCTCTCTCTCTCTCTCTCTCTCTCTCTCTCTCTCTGTGTTGGAATGTAAGGTGGTGTTAGCAATGTTGGTTTTCTGAGGAACCCAGGAGAGGAACTCCATCAGGGTGTTAATCAGACACAGAGTCTGTCAAGCTCACACTCTCCCTCCCTCCCTCCCTCCCTCCCTTCCTCCCTCCCTCCCTCTCTCTCTTCTGCTGTCTTCTTTTCTCCTCCAACATAAACTCCATGTCAGAGAGGCCATCTTTATATTATATAGTCCTTCTCCCTCTTGTGTTTTGATCTCTCCAGGTTTATCCACATGTTCTATACTTCCTCCTGTGCTTTCTCCAGCCCTACATTCCTCCTCTCATCTCATTTTTTTTGTGTGTTCTCTCCTGGTGTTTGTTGATGTTCATCCTTCTTCTATTGTGGTCCCTTCCTACCTCCTCTTTCCTTCTTTTCCTCTCCAGCCCTCCATTCTTCCACTCCCCTTCCCTTTTCTGTAGTTTCTTTATCTGCTACTTTATCTCTCTCTTCCATCTCTCTTTCTCTGAACCTTGCTCTGTGCTGTCGGCTTATTAAGACCTTCATCGTTCACCTCCTCTTCTCCTGATTTCCTCGATCATTAATTCCTCTTGTGTTTCCTTTTGAGAAATAACTTTAACATGTAGGACGAGTTCTCGGTGTGTGTTGAGTCAGGAAAACACCAGACTGTAGTGTTTCCGTGGCCCTCCACAGAACCTGATGATGTTCACACGAGGTCAGCGCCAGTCTGTGTGCTTCATTATGCATGAGCCTTGTCCCGGGCTCGATACACTCCTCGGCCCTGTTTTCTCATTAGAAAGTGGAGAGAGAGTGTGTTCCATGTCACATGCATGCATTATTACTGCAACCTGAGAGAGAGAGTGTGTGTATCGCTCTGATGTTTATTGGTCCCCTCATTATTCAGTCGTATTGGTTTTCAGTAAGACGAGACGATTGTTTGAGAGTCTCCCGAACACGGCTCTTGTCCTGATCTAATCGGCGTGCCATGACCTTTCATTCCTACCACATCATTCACTCGTTGTTTTTATTCCTATTCTGTTTTTATCCAGTCAAACTGGATAAAACTGGAGTTTGATTAGTAACCGAAGCCGTGCTTATTGAAAGTGTGTTAGCATTAGCTGTTAGCTTCCATGCACAGATACTGAATGATATCAGTGGAGTATAAAAAGCTTTCAGAATGGTGAAGAGCAGAACCTGTCCTAAAGTAGACATGTAAAGGAAGGAAGAAGATTATGATGTTTCACTCTAGGTGGTTAGCACGTTTGCCTCACACCTCCAGGGTTGGGGGTTCGGTTCCCGCCTCTGCCTTGTGTGTGTGGAGTTTGCATGTTCTCCCCGTGCCTCGGGGGTTTCCTCCAAGTACTCCGGTTTCCTCCCCCGGTCCAAAGACATGCATGGTAGGTTGATTGGCATCTCTGGGCAAAATGTCCGTAGTGTGTGAGTGTGTGTGTGAATGAGAGTGTGTGTGTGCCCTGTGATGGGTTGGCACTCCGTCCAGGGTGTATCCTGCCTCGATGCCCGATGACGCCTGAGATAGGCACAGGCTCCCCGTGACCCGAGACGTTCGGATAAGCAGTAGTGAATGAATGAATGAATGAATGAATGAATGAATGAATAATTAATAAGAGGCAGTGGTATCTAAACATGCCACAGCACGGCCAAACTGCTTTGTGGCCCTTAACCCTCTCATCACCATGTATGATGCATCGTGGCTGACCCTGGGCTCTGATCCTAGTTTGACAACTAAAAGTTTCATAGGGCATTATTATATATTAATTGCATCCTGATGTGATTCTAAATCCCATGTCTTCTTCTCTGGAGAATGAGATTCAAGAATCTGGAGGCAGATTTGAACCGATCTAATGTTCGTTTAGATAGATGCAGTGGATACTAGGTGCTTGATGGGTATCTGAGACTGAGACCCTCATGACTGAACAAATACATGCTACTTTTCTCTCCATAAATACACTGAAGCAGAACAAATGAAAGGTCCGATGTAGTCCGGAATAAAAGCTTCTTTCCTTCTTGGATCTGTTTTGCATGGAGGCTAAAGGGAATAAATCAGTCGTTTGTTTTGAGCCCAGGCCATGGCTTAGCCGGAACATTCAGAAAACCCTTCGAGCAACATCCAGGACAAGACGGTAAATTGGTTTAGGATTCTCAGGATTCTCTTCATTCATAAAGGGTTAGACATGTTGTCATGGCAACGAGGGGAGCAAAGGGCGATTAGTGAGTGATTTCATGCTCTAACCATCTTGTGATTATTTAGTCCATGAGATCAGTGTGAAGTGCAGCGATACATCGGGCACGCTAAGTGCTTAAGTCAAGTCAAGAAGCTTTTATTGTCATTACATCCATATATAGCTGTTACAGTACGCGGTGACATGAGACAGGACGGAAAACAGTGTGTGTGAGCTTTCGATATCTCAGAGGAAGCACGTGTTTACCCTCCCGGTTGTGCGATAAGGGTATTAGCTATTAGTGGGCGGGACTAAACTAAACTAAGATGAAAAAGATTCGAATGGAAAAAAAGCAGAAATATGAAGGCAACAATCTAAAAAAAAAAGGTAGATGTGTCCGTACTCAAGTATTCTAGAATTATACCACGATTATATTTACCACAAGTTCATTGCTCCCGCTCCTGATCCTAGCGACAGTAGCTAGTTCAAAGAAACCTAATCTGCGAAGTCAGACCAAGTTTGTATTCATCTTGATTTTTAGCTGAAATTTAAAAGCCCCCTTTTGGAAATGACGGCTACGGCACATTAGCAACAAAAACATCATTTAAGCAGCTAGTGAATTTAATAAGCTAAATAACCGTTAGTACCGTTAGTTAGCTGGGGGGGGCATGGTGGCTTAGTGGTTAGCACGTTCGCCGATTCCCACCTCCACCTTGTGTGTGTGGACTTTGCATGTTCTCTCCGTGCCTCGGGGGTTTCCTCCGGGTACTCCGGTTTCCTCCCCCGGTCCAAAGACATGCATGGTAGGTTGATTGGCATCTCTGGGAAAAATGTCCGTAGTGTGTGAGTGTGTGTGTGAATGAGAGTGTGTGTGTGTGTGTGTGCCCTGTGATGGGTTGGCACTCCGTCCAGGGTGTATCCTGCCTCGATGCCCGATGAAGCCTGAGATAGGCACAAGCTCCCCGTGACCCGAGAAGTTCTGATAAGCGGTAGAAAATGAATGAATGAGAACTGAGTTAGCTTATAATTATAACTAAATAATACCGTTAGCTTATAGCGGAGACGACCGTGGCGTCTTATCCCGTGTGAAACAGAGCTAAGGAGGACTTACTCCATTATCTGTAATACTCGAGTAAAGTAGAAATCATTCAGAAAAGTATGTCCGTAGTCAGTAGTCAGTAAAGTAGTAGATAATTACTCTGGTCTTTTCCAGCGACGCTCAGCAGAGCGATACGCTGAGCTACTTTAGCCTTGTTAGGATGGATGTCTTAAGCTGAAGAGTGTGAGCAGAGAAACCTTGACACCTTGTTGGATCTGTTTCGTGCTCGTCGGGATGAGCGATGAGGAGGTGATGGCGAGACGCAGGTGTGTAGCGGGAATCTGACCAGAATCTTCAGTCGATGCGCGCAGTTAGTGTGTGTTCGTGGTGTCCGTGTGAAGTGTCCATGTTAGAGGTCCAGTCTCCTGTCATGAAAGTGAAGCTACACACACACACACACACACACACACACACACACACGGTTAATATGGTCAGATGTCTTTGTACAAGACTGATTTCTATGCCTGATTTCTTTCCTGTTTTAACACAGGACACAGTTAATGAAAGGAGACGCAAAGGAAAGTGCAGAGGAGCAACTTCTAGTTCGAATAGAATATGAAGCTAACAAAGCGAGTGAGTTAGTATCAGGGTTAAACACCTGTGGAGGGAAAGGGGGAGGGAGAGGGGGGGGTGCTAGAGTCTGGGTCATCTTAATATAGAAAGATAAAATGTGCAGGGTTTGTTTTTACAGGCTTTTTTTTTCTTTATTTTATTCTTTTTTCTTTGTGCATCAGTTTAATTAGATTTTTAAAAAGTGGCATGAAACACAAAATAAAGAGATTTGGCCTTTTATTTTATGTAAATAAAAAAAATTTATTTAACAGTTTTTAGAAGTGTGTGTGTGTGTGTGTGTGTGTGTGTGTGTGTGTGTGTGTGTGTGTGTGTGTGTTACAGTCACACGTCAGTCTGATTTGTTCATAGTTGAGCATTTCATGTACACTCTCACTCTCTCTCTCTCTCACACACACACTCACACTCACTCACACACACACACACACACACACACACACACACACACACACACACACACACACACACACACACACACACACACAGAGGGAATGTATGGTTAATGAGGTTGGTGGTTGAACAGTTGTGGTGATAATGAGATGATCCAGAGAGATAATGATTCACGCTCAGCAGATTTCAGCAGTTGATGTATTTAGGACTGAATCATTTCCAGTGGAAGCGAACATGAGATCATCTGCAGCTCCACGTCGCCGCGTCTCTGCACTCGGGCTGTGATCTCACAGGAAGAGAGAGTGTGGGACATGGGGAGGGAGAGAGGGAGAGAGAGAGAGGGAGAGAAGGAGAGAGAGAGAGAGAGAGAGAGAGAGGGAGAGAGAGAGAGGGAGAGAGAGAGAGAGAGAGAGAGAGAGAGAGAGGAGGGAAGAGGAGAGGAGAGAGAGGAGAGGGAGAGGAGAGGAGAGAGAGGGAGGGAGGGGGGAGAGAGAGGGAGAGATAGAGAGAGGGAGAGATAGAGAGAGAGAGGGAGAGAGAGAGAGGGAGAGATAGAGAGAGAGAAAGTGAGAGATAGAGAGAGGGAAAGATAGAGAGGGAGAGAGAGAGGGAGAGAAAGGGAGAGAGAGAGAGGGAGGGAGAGAGAGGGAGAGAAAGGGAGAGAGAGAGGGAGGCAGAGAGAGGGAGAGGGGGAGAGGGAGGAAGTGAGAGGGAGAGAGAGGGAGAGAGCAAGAGAGAGAGAGAGAGGGAGGGAGAGAGAGGGAGAGAGAGAGAGCAAGAGAGAGAGAGGAAGGGAGAGATAGAGAGAGGGACAGAGAGAGGGAGAGAGAGAGGGAGAGAGAGGGGGGAGGGAGAGATAGAGAGAGGGAGGGAGAGATAGAGAGTGGGAATGAGAGAGAGGTAGAGAGAGGGAGGGAGAGAGAGAGGGAGACAGAGGGAGGGAGTGAGAGGGAGAGAGAGGGAGAGAGCAAGAGAGAGAGAGAGAGAGAGAGAGAGAGAGGGAGGGGGAGAGAGAGAGAGAGAGAGAGAGCAAGAGAGAGAGCAAGAGAGAGAGAGAGAGAGAGAGAGGAAGGGAGAGATAGAGAGAGGGACAGAGAGAGGGAGAGAGAGAGGGGGGATAGAGAGTGGGAGGGAGAGAGGGAGGGAGAGAGAGGGAGACAGAGGGAGAGAGGGAGAGAGATACTTTTTATTTACACAAGTTAAATGTAATGAAAATCAGAGTGACTCAATAAATAATTAAATAAATATATATTAAAAGAATTTCAATAAATTAGCATAAATATAAGTAATTAGTTTATCTCTGATGCAAAGCCGAGTTCTCCTTCTGTGGCAGAGCATTTACACAACACCACGCTCCTTTAAACATGTTCAAATCGTTCGAAATTTCGTAAAAAATTAAATAAATAAAAGTTCCAGATCTAACCGGTTTGTTTTTTGTCATCGATGTCACCGTTTGTTTTTTCAGCACAGGTATGAATCGATCAGTTGGCACCTGAACCTGACTTATTTAAAACCGAGAATAAAACCAGCGAAAAGTAAAATCAACATTAAAAGACCTTAAAATGCTCCGTAAAAACTCAAAGACCGTAACATGGAGCAGTGAATAAAAGCATGACAAACAGTCATGAGCGACATCGGGGTTTAAAATGGAAATAAACGAGTTGACAGAGATAATGCAGTGTAAAATACTTGGCTGGGATACTCGAGTATAATAACAAAATACTCTGGTATAACATCTCCATCTACACTCTGTAGTGCAGCTTCCCTGACACTGTCCCAAAGTCCATCTCCGCCTCGTCCCGGCACTCCACTAGGGGAACTTCACACCCGTCGAGGTCAGGAGCGATGTTCAGCTAGGGAAAGGTTTCTTCTTCTGCAGGACCAGTCTCTGTATACTGATAATCCATCAGCAGAACATGCTCCTCAGACGTTAGCGAGGACCTCCAGCGGTGTAAGACATTGATTGACAACGTGCAGGGACCGCGATCCCATATGCGCTGCAAGATCCTCTGCCTGTGACAGAGCTGTTCCTGTGATGTTCACTAGCTCCCAGAGTATCATGATCCCTGAGGAGATGAGAGCCCTGGACAGTGCCAGGACGGTCTCAATAGAGATACACCAGAGGCTCTTCTGACAGCCGGTGTAGATTTCTGCAGCCCTTTTTTTGTTCTTTAAGAAGGTTCCAAATTTTAAAAAAGTCAACGCTAAAAGTCGGGTAATCCAGGAACGTCCAGCGTTTTTGTGTCCATTAAAAACAACGTTCTGTCCAGCCCCAGTCCTCTGAGCAAGTGTACTATTCCACTGGCTGCTGCTCTCCATACTAAGTCTTCGGGTCCATTGAGGAGTCTCTGTATGAACTGGAGGTGGAAGGCTGCTGGATAACTGGACCAGCCCCTGACCCACTTCTTCCTTGGCAAGTGTAGTCCATCCCAGAAGAAATCCACCGGCAGGGCGGTGGATTGTAGGACATCCTTGAGACCAACATTTAAAACATTCGCATCTTTCTGTGCAGTTATCATAATGACCAAGTCATCTGCATATGCTGAGAGATATATAGGGACATCAGCATGTGGACTATTAAAAGCAGAAATATTACTAATCAGTTTACATAAAAGAGGTTTAATTGCAATGGTATACAACAGTGGTCCCCAACCCCCGGGCCGCGGACCGGTACCGATCCGTGGACCAAATGGTACCGGGCCGCCCAAGGAACATTAAATTATTTCCATTTTATTTACTGTGGTGTATTGCTCTCGGGTTTGTG